>NC_058131.1:438027523-438063677 GCF_016433145.1 Gracilinanus agilis
GGAGACTAAGCTATCACTCTTTGCAGATGATATGATGGTATACTTAAAAAATCCTAGAGAATCAACTAAGAAGCTTGTAGAAATAATCAACAACTTTAGCAAAGTTGCAGGATACAAAATAAATGCACATAAATCATCAGCATTTCTATATATTTCCAACACATCACAGCAGCAAGAGGTAGAAAGAGAAACACCATTTAAAATCACCCTAGACAATATAAAATACTTAGGAATCTACCTACCAAAACAAACACAGCAATTATATGAAAACAACTACAAAACACTTTCCAAACAAATAAAACTGGATCTAAAGAATTGGGAAGCCATTGATTGCTCATGGGTAGGACGAGCTAACATAATAAAAATGACAATTCTACCCAAATTAATTTACCTATTTAGTGCCATACCTATCAAGCTACCAAAAAACTTCTTTACTGAATTAGAAAAAACTATAACAAATTTCATTTGGAATAACAAAAGATCAAGAATATCAAGGGAAATAATGAAAAAAAATGTGAAGGAAGGCGGCCTAGCAGTACCAGATATTAAACTATACTATAAAGCAGCAGTCATCAAAACAATATGGTACTGGCTAAGAGACAGAGAAGAGGATCAATGGAATAGACTTGGGATAAATGACATCAGCAAGACAGTGTATGATAAACCCAAAGAGCCCAACTTTTGGGACATGAATCCACTATTTGACAAAAACTGCTGGGAAATTTGGAAAACAATATGGGAGAGATTAGGTCTAGATCAACATCTCACACCCTACAACAAGATAAATTCAGAATGGGTGAACGACTTGAATATAAAGAGGGAAACTATAAACAAGTTAAGTGAACACAGAATAGCATACTTGTCAGATCTCTGGGAAAGGAAAGACTTTAAAACCAAGCAAGAGTTAGAGAAAATTACAAAATGTAAATTAAATGGTTTTGATTATATTAAACTAAAAAGTTTTTGTACAAACAAAAACAATGTAGTCAAAATCAGAAGGGAAACAACAAATTGGGAAAAAATCTTTATAACGAAAAACTCTGACAGGGGTCTAATCACTCAAATATACAAGGAGTTAAAGCAATTGTATAAAACATCAAGCCATTCCCCAATTGATAAATGGGCAAGAGACATGAATAGGCAATTTTCAGGTAAAGTATCAATAAGCACATGAGAAAGTGTTCCAAATCTCTAATAATTAGAGAAATACAAATCAAAACAACTCTGAGGTATCACCTCACACCTAGCAGATTGGCTAAAATGAAAGTAGGAGAGAGTAATGAATGTTGGAGGGGATGTGGCAAAATTGGGACATTAATGCATTGCTGGTGGAGCTGTGAACTGATCCAACCATTCTGGCTGGCAATTTGGAATCATGCTCAAAGGGCTATAAAAGAATGCCTGCCCTTTGATCCAGCCATACCATTGCTGGGTTTGTACCCCAAAGAGATCATAAATAAACAGACTTGTACGAAAATATTCATAGCTGTGCTTTTTGTGGTGGCAACAAATTGGAAAAGGAGGGTATGTCCTTCAATTGGGGAATGGCTGAACAAACTGTGGTATATGCTGGTGATGGAATACTATTGTGCTAAAAGGAATAATAAACTGGAGAAGTTCCAGGCGAACTGGAGAGACCTCCAGGAACTGATGCAGAGTGAAAGGAGCAGAGCCAGAAGAACTCTATACACAGAGACTGATATACTGTGGTAAAATTGAATGTAATGGACCTCTGTACCAGCAGCAATACAATGACCCAGGACAATTCTGAGGGATTTATGGTAAAGAAAGCTACCCACATTCAGAGGAAGGACTGCAGGAGAGGAAACATATAAGAAAAACAACTGCTTGAACGCATGGGTCGGGGTGGCCATGATTGAGGGTGTGGACTCGAAACTACCACACCAATGCAACTACCAACAATTTGGAAATTGGTCTTGATCAAGGACACATGACAAAACTTGTGGAAATGCGCATCGGCCATGGGTGGGGGGTGTGCGGGGGGGGGGTTGAAGGGGAAAGGAGGAGCATGAATCATGTAACCATGTTAAAAATGAATATTAATAAATGTTAAAAAGTAAAAAAATTTCAAAAATTAAAAAAAAAAAAGTTTGCCCATCACTGATCTAGTCAATCTGCCACTCAAACACCAGTGGTTCTCTATAAAAATTGCTGACATTCAAAGTCCTTCATACCCTGAGTCCCTTCTAATTTTCTAGTCTTATACCTTACTCCTCTCCTAATCGTCACACCATTGCTCAATGAGGCTTGTTCCATATAGGACATCACATCTCTGGTACTGTAGCATCAGGCCTGGCTGTTTCTGGACTAGACCAATCAATCAATAAACCTTTGTTAAGCACCTGCCATGCTGGGAATACACAAAAATGTAAAAGATTGGCTATATTTGCCTGTCTTTGTATAATTAAGAAGAGTCTCCCTCCCATGAACCAGAGAGTCTGCTATGCCTGGTCCACTATCAATAGCCTCAGGATGCATATGGGTGTCATCAAGCATTCCTCTAAAAAAAGAGTGGGGTTACCAGCTCCAACTAAGCTAGTAGTTAGCAATAGCCCACTCTTCTTAATGTAATCAATCATATTGTTCCCACCCCCATGATGCTACCATTCTTTAATCAATTATTTTATTTTTCTTACTCCTCCAGTTCTGTTCTTTGTTTTGTGCTTATAAAAACAAGCTGCACCTCCTCTTCTGGGTCATTGGCTGAACTAAGGTAGCCATGACCTACTTTGTCAATAAGTTCACACTTACTAATAAATTGATAAAGCTCAGTTTACTTTTATTAAATTCTATTGAGACATACTTTGTCATTTTTTCACATTTGCACTCATATTAACATAAAAAGATCTAAAAGATCTAAAGAAGCCTTTTGCCCTACATACAGATGTAATTTGGAGGGCTTAGGAGTAGCTCTGTATTAAAAGAGTACATTTGCTAATACAGGTTTTAGCCAAAGCAAGACTCATCACACTATATACAAGCTGGAGTTCTTGGCTTTGAAGTAAGCTGTCACTGAGAAATGCAGACAATGCATATAGAATAAAGTTGTAGGTATGGACTGAAAGATCATGATCCCATGTGGATGAACCTTTTTAATACCCTTAGGTAACTAGGAAGCCACAGCAGAAAGGCTAGTGGCTTCTAGGAATCTCTTTTGAAGGAGGCACAATTAAAGTATTGCCCCAGTCTCTAGCCAATTATGTCCCACCTTTGTCAGTGTTTAGAGGAAACTAGCTTAACCTTTGGGGTATGGAGGTGTAGAGGGAGAAGAGAGAATGAAACCTATCACATACTATCCCTGGGTGGAAAGCATCTGATATCCCTAATGGGTGCTAACATGTCCCAACACTACAGTATTCATTGAGACATATCAGAAAAATTTCCTCATTGATCTTAACTTTAAAGGTGTAAAAGAGATGGGTACCAGGGATGTTAAAATATAATCTAAATGGTTGTGGGTACACACACACTGGGTTGAAGGAGAGACAGGATAGGGAGACCAAGAATCAAGAATGACAGTTGGCCTAACTGTCACTCTGCTCACCCTAGGCCAGGGTCTTTGGAACCAGCAGGCAAGGTAAAAGGTTTTAACAGTTTTAATTATGTTCAACTAAATAAAGGTGGGATTGGGATTCTACACTTAATACCCTAAAGGGCAAAATACAGGGGCAAGGACTTGTCTACACTAACTGTAATTGACCTAGGCCAGGCCGGGCTCAAAGAAGCAGTAATGGAGTCTCTGGGAAGGCTGCTTCAAACTTGGTTCCAGCCAGGTTTGACCAGCACAGCTAAAGGGGCTGAGGGTGGCTTTGAAGGTTCTCACAGTAATCCACAGATGATCACAGGATGCCACAAGCCAAGGTCATCCAAGGTATCCAAGTAGAGAGAGTGAGCTTGAGATGCTGTCCACCAGCTCCCAAACCCCTCCTCCACTTGGTGCAGCTCTGCAGGTCTTATCCACTTGTTGAAAGCCACCACCACTCAGGATCCCAGGGAATCAGGATGCAGGTCTGAGATCTCCCAGGGCTAGCAACAGTTTGTGCCAATTGTTTTATTTTTCTTACTCCTCCAGTTCTGTTCTTTGTTTTGTGCTTATAAAAACAAGCTGCACCTCCTCTTCTGGGTCATTGGCTAAACTAAGGTAGCCACTCCACTAATGGAGTCTCTCTCAGAGCACAAGCCCTACTTCCTGCTCCTTCATTCCATCTTGGAATGCTCCAGCCCTTCCTGCTAGGTCCAACCTTAATACTTAATTAATTACTAACTAATCTTCCTCACAACAAAGGGGAAAAAACTCTGATGGTTCAGTTCTAACCTCTCCAGACCCCATACCACTTGACCAGAGCCATTGTCACTAACCAGGAATAAGTTTAGATGTAAATCACCTTTGCCCTATTCCTCAGGGCACTCTCACATATTTATCAATTTCATTTTTTAAAGTTTTTAGTGATATTTACTGTTTACCATAGTTATCCCAAATATCCTTTCTTCACCCTCTCAGGGAGTCATGCCATATGACAAATAGTATTGTTTAAAGAGGGGGAAAAAAAATTAGCACAACTGATCCATACATTTTAAAAGTCCAAAAACACTATGCAATGTATAATATCTGTGGATCTTCCACCTCCACAAAGGTGGAGGTTGGGGGTATTTATTACTTATCTCTCTTCATATCCTGCTTGATCTTTATAATTTTGTCACATTTATTCTTGATTTTTTGGTGTATAGTTGTTACATTTACATTGTTATAGTAGCTATATATTATTTTCTTGACTCTGCTTACTCCATTCTGCATCAGTACATATAGATCTTTCTAAGCTTCTCTGGGTTCATCACATACATCATTTCTTATAGCACAGTTTCTTCAATTTGTTTTTCCATTCTTCAAATTAAGGACATTTAATTTGTTTCCAATTCTTAAATATCATAAAAAGTGTTGCTATAAATATGTTGGAGGACATGGGGATTTTCTTTTCTTGTCATGGTTACTTTGGAATATAAACATTGTAATGGAGTTTCTAGTTCAAAAGATGGGGACATTTTAGTGATTTCATTTTCATAGCTCCCCCAACTCTAACAACAATGTACTAATGAGCACATTCTTCCACAACCTTTCCAACATTGATTATTGCTATTTTTTGTCATTTTTGTCCATTTTCGGATGAGACCAAGGTTATTTTGTTTATGTCTCTTATTAGTAATAATTTGGAGTATTTTTTCCATTTGTTTTTTATTACTTTGAAGTCATTCTTTTCGAAACTCTTTGTACATATTCTTTACCACTTACCTATTGGGAATGGTGATTAGTCTTTTACTTACTTATTAGTTGTTTATTTAACATGGACACCAAATACATATCAGAGAAATTTTATAAAAAGATTTTCCCCATTCAACCTTCTTGCCCTAGATATTTTTATCTTTGAAAAAGTTTTTCAGTTTCAAATAATCAGTTCTATTTTATCTTTAGTAATTGCCACTGTCTCTTGTTTGGTTAAGAATACATCTCCTACTTATAGCTATAGCAGATATATGACCTGTCTCTCTTCCAATTGTTTCTGTAGTACAATTTTTAGTATTAAGAAGATGTATTCATTTAGAATGTATTATGGAATGTGGTGCGAAGTGATGGCCTAAGTCTAATTTCTGCCAAACTGCTTTCCAGTTTTCCCAGCAGTTTTTGTCAACTAAGGAATTTTTCCCTAGGTGATTTATGTTTTTCATTTTATCAAACTTAGTAATTGAGTCCTATTGTTTCTGAATCTCCCTTACCTAGTCTTTTAATTGATTCATATTATATATATATATATGTATATATATAAAATCATATAATCAACAGATTCATACTCTATTCTTTAGCCTATTCCAGAAAGTTTTGATGACTGCTGATTTATAATATAATTTGATGTTTACAAGTGCCATTCCACCTTAGTCCTTACTTCTTTTCATCCCAGGGAAATGAGTATCAGTGTATTTTGGACTATACTTGGGACCCTCTGGGTTTTTTCTACCCATTGAACCCTCAAAACATAAGTGAGCAGACTAAGACCAGGATTTTTTTAAGATTATCACCTTTGCAGAAAAACTAGCCTAATTGTTGTTGTAAGGGAATTGGAAGGAGGTGATGGGAGGTAGAAAGTGGTTATTAGTCTTATTTGTAGATTTATTTTTAATGAGCAATTCCATATACAAAGTTAAACACAAAAAGAGGATTGAATATGAAATCATGAATCTCTATTCCATACTTACTTTTTATAAGCACATGATAGATTCAGCCCACTACTTTCAAAATTGTGCTGTTTATCTGTGCTTCCTCCTAAACATCCTTCTGGTTTTTTTACAATGTTTTTTACAATGTTTCAATGACCCTCTCTTTTTTTCCCCATTTTAGCATCATTAATACCAACTCCCCTCCACCATGCCCAGTAAAAAAAAAAAAAAAAAAGGGAAAAACCCTATAACAAATAATTATAGTGAAGGAAAACAAATCCATATAGTGCCTTGTTAAAATTTTTGAGTCCATCGCCTCTCATTAAAAAGATGGGTAAGAGCAGGGTTCTTAAGTCTTTTAAAGTTGTTTTCCTTTTAATAATGTTGCTATTCTTGTTCTGCTTCTGTTTACTTGATTCTGTGCCATGTCATCTGATGCTAACTCCATTCACCCTTTCATCCTTATTACATATTCTTTTTCTCACCTACCCCAATTATGAGAAAGAGCATGTTCTATTTGTTGTTTTTTTATAACATGTATCTTACATTTTCTAATTTAATATAGTGTTCTAATTCTATTCAATGTAGTATCTGTGGAAAATCCACTCTTTCCCTTAAGTAGAAGATTGCAGTTTTTCTGAGTTACACTCTTCTTTTTAGAGATCAGTCAGTCCACAATCATTTACTAAGTACCATGTACAGTGCTTAGAGCTGGGAATTCAATAAAAACAGAAAGATGCCTACCCTCAAGGAGCTTATATCTTTCATTTGAACCCCCTTGAATTAGAAGTTCTGGAGCAAAACAAATAGAAAGTATGGTTAAGAGCAGAATGTACTTCCAATATGAGGAGTCCACGTGTTGTGGGAGAGGTTTAACTTGGAGAGGTTGCCCTTGTCAGGAATGACATGTTCCAATAACTACCTTAAAAATAAAAGAGATTTATTAAATTGAATATAAGTCAAATGGGATGGCTGAGGGAAGCAAAGCAGATGGAAGGCTGCCTCCTAGAGGAGATGTGTTCTGTGCTTTTTATACCCTTTCGACAACAGGGCCTACATGACTAGAGATGGGATGATGATGTGTTATTGGTCTCTGGAACCTGAAATGGGTCGTGTGATTATGTCCTATGCCTCAAAATCAAAAGGGGGTAAACTGTTCAGTTCTAAGGATAATCAGCTTTCTGGGATATAAAATAGGTGCTTATCAGGAGCAAACTAGAAGGTGCCTATCTGTGCTCATCAAGAAGGAGGGGAGAGGCCATAGGGCATCTTCCTCTTAGTTCAGTCACCTTCCCTAGCACTGCAGGAATGCAAGGAAAAATGAGTCTTCTATGAACTCTCTGACCTGGCCCACAATCTGGGGTTTCATAGTGTCTAGGAGAGCTTCCAGGGCAAGGAAGAGATTCAGTGACATGGTGGAGAAAGTTTTGTGGAGAAAAGTCAGTAGTATAGCCTAGCGACAGATGAAGACATATATATAAATCTGTAATATTTTTTTATTTAGTTTGGTATTTTCATTGGTTTATTAATACCTCGTTTTAGTTCCTAAATTGTGTCTTAGTGCCAGGGCCAGGTTTTTTCTCTTCCTATATTTTTAAATAATATGATCTGCCCTGCCTGATCTCATCCAGGGCCTATAGGCTCCAGAGTTGAACTGCACCATCCAGGGTTAGGCTCCCCTTTATCAGGTTCAGATGGAAGATATTCAGGTTCTGCTCTGGCATTTTGGGACAGAGTGTTAGAGACTTCAGAGTCCCTTGGGCCTCAGATGTTCTGATCTTAGCACTGCTGTATCTTTGCCTGCTACTGCATTCAGTGCTTCCAAAATCTTCACCTTGGGCATTTATGATCACAATAGGACTTTCTGAGCTGTTCTGAATTAGGGTTCTCCAAAAAGTCCTCCATTCTTTTGCCATGGAACACAGAGTCTTGATGCCTATACCTATTTCTGACTAATAGGTCAAATTTTCACTGGCTTTGTCTTTTTTGGTAGTCCTTTTCTTTTTGCCCTCAGGCTTCTGGCTGATCTCTTGGGCTCTTCTAGGGTGGAAGCATTTATTTGGTGTAGTTTCTCATGGAATTTCTTGATCATATTTTGGTGTAGTGAAAACTTCAGGGCTTTATTAGAGTAGGTATATGGGCTCTGGGAAGCCTGCCTCCCATTCAAGTAACCATCTTGAGTGGAAGTCCACTTGATGAATTTCTACATCAAATTCTATGTGCATAAATATATGTAATTATGTTTAACCCCCTTTTATCCAATTCTGATATTCATTCCACCTATCCATTCTTTCATATTTATATAATCTTCTCATATACTCTGTTAAAAAAAAAAGTGAGACTAATCACATGAGCCAAATGGTGATTTTTACTTGCTGAGTAAGGTAAAACAGAATCAAATTTCTATGAGCACTAGTCCCATTATATATAGGACAGCTACATACTTTCATCCATTTGAGGCGCTGTAACTGGGGTGCGGAAAGTGATATATTAAGAGGAAATCTGTAAACCAAATATGGAAAAAAAATGTCAAGAATACTACATTCTGTGGTTTCAATGTTTACATCCTGAAAACAATTGGGCTTGTTACCTTGTGGTTTTATATGAGTGTGCTCACCTTTGCTCCTTTTTACTGTCAAAATTGCTCCAAAGTGGATGGACTGGGAACTCACTACATCTGAAAAACTATTTGATATTGAGAAGTAGGTTTAGAACAGGAAGATTCCTGTAGCCGTGTGAAAGGCAATTTTTATTCCCTTTGTCTATTTTAAGTTAATTAATCAAGAACTTAAAGTACTCTTACCTAACACTTAGTAAGTCACTAACAAAGTTAGTTCACACACCCCAAAGACCACAAGCACTGCCCCCTGGGCAGTGCCAGGCAAATTGAGAATCTGTGACTGGTTCCTGTGAAGTGGGAGAGAGACAGGAAGTGACATGAAGAAGTGCAAAATAGACACAAAAGATGGTAAATCAGAATAATATTGATGGTATTTGATCAGCTGTGTAGCAATGTTTTGAAGTAAAAGGAAACTAAACTGGAGGTTCTATTATATTCTGTTTTAAAGAGAGGTTTAAAAGGAATAAGAGTAAATGCTTTGAAATTCGTTTTGTTTACATACTGAAAGATTGCTAAAGGACTTAAAGTTATTTGTAAGTTGTGGAATTCAAACTAAAATCTGTTTCAGAGCCCTGATTTATATTTACTATGGAGCTGCTCAATCTAGCACTCGTGTTCCTTAACTCAGGTTTTGTGACTAAAGTGTGAGAGGTTAATTATTACCAAAATATGTAAGAATAACTGAGTGATCAGCCTTGTAGGTATGTGAAACACTTGTTTGAGGGAATGGAAAATTGTTTCTAGACTACTGCTTAGCAGATTTCTCTAAGCTGTAATGGGTAAGACTTGTCTTTTAAGGAAGGAGAAGGCTTCTGGGATCTAATGGTGATACAGAGAATATTCTGTGATGGTTAGAGAGGCAATTCTAGGGCTCAACCTGGACTGGACCTCTTCTGATCATCTAAAATACTAATCTTCAAGTGGCACAGCAATGGCATAAGCCAGTGACAGCTTTGACCTATGCTTGAAGCCCCATCACTACTTGTCCCTTGGGATGTGAGGAAATGTTTTTCCTGTCTACCTTTTTTGTGACAAGTCCCATAATCAGCATATGAGGCAAATTATAAAATTAAAGTTTCCATTTCTCAAAACAACCTACTAGGTTGATAATTGAAAATTATCAAATTGTAGGGAACATGCTTTGAGAAGTAAGATGAAGTTTAGTAATAAATGACTTGTAACTGCAGCCTTAATTTACCACAATTGAAGTTTGAGCTTGGAAATATAACCCAAAACTTTCTGGATTTCCTCCAGAATCTGGGATAAAGAAATTTATCTGTAAAATATTGTTATTAATGTGAGCTTTGCAAAAGGGTATTCTGTAACAGAAACATCACATGACAACTCTACAAACAACTTAGGAATCAAATTTCCTAAAAGGATCAATTCCTATCCGAGGATGATTTCTGGAGAAGAAGTCTATTGGCTAAAATGCCCAAATGTTAAGGTTTAATATCAGTTTCTATTGTACTAAATTTTCTTTATTTATATCTGGTGTTCTAGTTTTTGCCCAAGTCCTAGGTTCTATGCTCCCCCTTGTGACCTGTGTCAGCCAGTCCAGGGAAACAGTCAAGTCTCCAAGCCTTCAAGAACCTGGCACTCACTGCAGACACGTCCCTGAAGACCCTATGCCCACAGCTTCTCCTTCTCCTCTCAGGGATTCTATATCCCTTATCAGCTATGAAGAAGCTATAGAAGGCTGAAACCGTCACCCTTTTCCCTTAGATATTTTGAGGAGGGAGGAGGCAACATAGGACATTGTACCACCCTAGTGAAGACATTTTTCAGGCAAACTACAGGCAGGAAAATTCCTTTGCTCCCACTATGTACCCTTACCTGACTCTGAGCCTCCTGGGAATGGGCTGGAGGGATCCTGCAGGCACTTACAGAACAAAACTACTCAACCTAGAAGGGAGCTGCATTGCCAGCACTACCTCTGAGCCTCTCCCCTTTGCCTTGTGCTCACAATCCACCTTCAGTGCCCATTCCCATCTCAATTTTAGTAGCACTGGACATAGGAAGCCTCTTCCATTGTTCTCCATGGCTGACTATGCTTATTTCCACAATTCTAGGCCCCTTTATCCTCCTATTCCTCCTCCTAACTATAGGCCCCTGCATGATTAACTGGCTGGTCAGTTTTGTGAAGGATGACTTTAATGCTGTCCAACTTATGGTCCTGAGGCTACAATATCAAACAATTTCCCCCTTGGAATACAGTGAAACCAGTCCTTGGGAATGATTTCCCAAGGGTCCAAGAGAAAAAGTAGGGAATGTAGAACCTCAAAGTTATGAAATAGAAACTAAGCAACCACAATCAAACACAAGCTAGGAACTCCCCAATCAGGATGGCTCTGAGAAACCTAAAGTTGCTAACAGGTCAGGATGTCTTAGAGAAATCCACAATCACTAACAATAGGGTGTTATTAGGCTCCCAAATGTAGCATAAAAACCCTACATGCTTGGGGAGACAGCCAAAAACCACTAAGTATGCTGATACACGCCACCTTTCCTGCCACCCCCTAAGTTTCCCGCCACCCCAAACATATATAATCTTTACTCTGACTATGCCCCCCTGGAACTCCTTTGCTGAGCATCCGTAGCGCGCACTAGAAATAAAGACTTCCCTTTGCTTGGATTGCATTGTCTCCTTGGGTGCAATCCATTTGGACCCTAACACTACCAGACCAAGAAAAAAATATTACAAGTTGCTAAGAAGAAGTCATTCAGATACCAGGGAACCACATTTAGGATAACACAGGATCTGACTGCATCTACACCAGTGAATCCCAAAGTGGGCACTACCACATGGTGGGTGCTGCAGTGATCTAGGGAGGTAATGATGGCCATAGGTACATTCATCTTTCCTATTAATTGCTATTAAAATTTTTTTAATTAATTTCCAGGGGGCTAAGTAATATTTTTTTCTGGAAAGGGAGTGATAGGCCAAAAAAGTTTGGGAACCACTGATCTACACTGAAGGACTGGAAGGCATAGAATATGATATCTTAGAAAGCAAGGGAACTAGGCCTACAACCAAGAATCAACTACCCAGCAAAACTAACTACATTCTTGCAGGGGAAAGTATGATCATTTATAAAATAGAAGACTTCCAAGCATTCATAAAGAAAAGACCAGACTTAAATGGAAAATCTGATGCCCAAATGCAGAACTCAAGAGAATCACCAAAAGGTAATTAAGGGGGGAGAGGATGAAGCAAAAAAAATCAAAACTTTTTTTAAGGGACCCAATAAGTTCAAATAATTTGTATTCCTATAAGAAAATATGATATTGGTAACTCTTAAAAATTATTATTATCATCAGGACAGGTAGAAAAAGTATACTTAGAAGGTACAGTGACAAAATGTATAAGATGAAATGTCAAGCTATATATATGAATGAATAAATATATATAAAAATAGAGGTAAAAAAGAGGATAATATTAAGAGAAATAGGGAAAAAGACAAAATTAGTTTAATTTATGTTTCATAAAGAAGTGCATGGTGGGAGAGGGGGAGAAGACCAATACACTAGAAGGATAAAGAGGTTGGAGACAGGAAATATTTAATTCTTACATGCATTGAAATTGACTCAAAGAGAGAAGAACAATCAGACCCATTGGGACAGAGAATTCATTCATGCCCCACAGAAATTTAGAAGGGTAACAAACAGGCTGGTGGTGAGGGGAGCAATACTAGGGAGGAAAAGGGTGGGGGGGGTAACTCAAAAAGACCCTAAAGAAAATTAAGAGGAGAATAAGAAGGGAGGAGGTAGAAAGGGAAGTAAAATAAGGGTGGTGATTTGGGAGAATGATTAAAAGCAAACTACTAGTATAGAAGGAAATGGTGAAAGAAGAAAGGGCAGGAATAGGAGAGGGAATCGAAATGTTGGGGAATATACAGCTGGTAATAATTACTCTGAATGTGAATAAGATGAACTCACCCATAAAAGAGAAGCAAATAGCAGAGTAGATTAGAAACCAAAATCCTACCATATGTTGTCTACAAGAAACACACATGAGGCAGATAGATATACATAGGATAAAACTAAAAGACAGGAGCAAAATCTATTGGGTTTAATTGAGAAAAAGAAGGCAGGAGTCACAATCATGATATCTGACAAAGTCAAAGTAAAAATAGATTTAGTTAAAAGAAATAGGGAAGGGGCAGCTGGGTAGCTCAGTGGAGTGAGAGTCAGGCCTAGAGACAGGAGGTCCTAGGTTCAAACCCGGCCTCAGCCACTTCCCAGCTGTGTGACCCTGGGCAAGTCACTTGACCCCCATTGCCCACCCTTACCACTCTTCCACCTATGCGACAATACACTGAAGTACAAGGGTTTAAAAAAAAGAGAGATAGGGAAGGTAATTACATCCTGATAAAAGGCAGTATAGACAATGAGGAAATATTAGTACTCAACATGTATGCACCAAATGGTATAGCATCCAAATTTCTAAAAGGAGAAACTAGTGGAGTTTAAGGAGGAAACAGAAAGTTAAATTATACTAGTGGGAGACCTGAACCTGCCTCTATCAGATCTAGATAAATCAAACCAAAAAATAAATAAGAAAGAGGTAAGAGATGTGAACGAAATCTTGGAAAAACTGGAGTTAATAGATATATGGAGAAAAATACATAGGGACAAAAAGGAATACACCTTCTTTTCAGCAGCACATGGCACATTCACAAAGATTGACCATCTACTAGGGCATGAAAACATAGCAAACAAATGCAAAAAAGCAGAAATAATAAATGCAACCTTTTCAGATCATAATGTAATAAAAATGACAATTAGCAAGGGTACATGGAAAGACAAACCAAAAATTAATTGGAAATTAAATAATATGATTCTCCATAATCAGTTAGTTAAAGAACAAATCATTGAAATAATTAATGTCATTGAAAAGAATGACAATGATGATACTTCTTACCAAAATCTATGGGATGCAGCCAAAGTAGTACACAGAGAAAAAATTATATCCTTGAGTGCATATATTAACAAATTAGAGAGGGCAGAGGTCAATGAATTAGGCATGCAAATTAAAAAACTAGAAAGAGAACAAATTAAAAATCCCCAGACGAAAACCAAATTAGAAATCCTAAAATTTAAAGTAGCAATTAATAAAAGCAAAAGAAGTATTGAATTAATAAATCAGACTAGAAGTTGGTACTTTGAAAAAACAAATAAAATAGACAAATTACTGGTCAATTTAATTTTAAAAAGGAACAAAGAAAACCAAATTAACAATATCAAAAATGAAAAGGGAGACCTCATCTCTAATGAAGAGGAAATTAAGGTAATCATTAAAAACTATTTCGCCCAATTATATGGCAATAAATAGAGCAATTTAGGCAATATGGGTGAATATCTACAAAAATATAAATTGTCTAGACCAGTGATGGGCAAACTATGGCCCGTGGGCCAGATGCAGACCCCCCTGAAATGTTCTATCCTGTGCAACATTATTCCTAATCTGACAAATACAATGAGTAGGATACAATATAATGAAACTTTTAAAGAGTTGCCTTAGAAATAGACTGACAGGAGAGCATTTTCTTTCCTTTGGCCCCCCTTTAAAAAGTTTGCCTATCACTGGTCTAGACTAACACAAGAAGAAATAGAATACTTAAATAATCCCATATGCTTGGGGATATTGACTCTAAACAATCACCCTAGTGCAAATATCAATAACATGGAAAGAGGTCTTGATCAATGGCACATGTAAAACCCAGTGGAATTGTGTATCAGCTATGGGAGGGGGTGGAGGGAGGGCAGGGATAGAACATGAATCCTATAACCATGGGAAAATGTTCTAAATTAATTAATTAAATGACAATTTCAAAATTTAAAAAAATGACAGAACTATCAGGAGTATAACAGGATAAAACTAACTCAATTATGTTAAATTTCAGGTAAATGTCATAAATACAAAATTCCATATAGTCAAAAAGTTTCCTATGATTCAACACCTATAACCTAACATATGAGAAACTATTACTTAGGGAGGAAATAACACAATGGGAAATTGTCAGGAGGATCGTACCTTTGTGAAAAACATCCCCTCAACCACTTCAAAAATATGGTTTAGATTGCCTATTAGGGAACCTGGCTAATTGTAACATTTGAAAACACACAGGCAACATTTTTTGTGAGAAGGTCTTAGAATTTGCCCTTCAAGAGTGGACTGGACTTCTGGGTTAAGATGGCGACAGAGTAAAAAGCAGCTCCTTAACCTCTCCTAACCCAGACATACAGGACTCCTCAAGAGGACATAAAAACAAACCCAGATGAACCAACGAACCCCACAACAGGGTGCAGCGTTGAAGGTACATGGGATCGGGGCATTTCCATGCTATAAGGGGATGAAATAGCTCTCACTAAAATGCGAGCTGAGCAATTCCCCCCCTCCCCCAACACGTACAGGGCCAAAGCCAGCTCACAAGAGATAGAGCAAGTTTGGGGCATTCATTAAGTTCTTGGCAGCTACCTGATATAACCAGGGCCAGCTCCTGAGAGCAGCAAGACTTAAGGTTCCAAGAGGCTAAAGAACCAGACTTTGAACACAGACCTTGAGTCCAGGCACAGACACAGGACACAGGTGAGGACACAGACCCTGAGTGCAGGTGCGGAACTTGGGTAGGGACCCAGGGCAGAGGGGTGCATGACTGTGGAAGCAGTGCACTGAGACTGCTAAAGGAGCTTCAGGCAGAGGAGCAAGCAAGGGGACCACCAGGAGGCTTGACCCTGAGAACAACTAGACTTGAGACCTCAGAGAGTGCAGACAGACTGTGGCCACAAGGATAAAGCTGAGGAGGCACACGGCTCTCTGACACAAACAGAAACCGCTCCACAGCTCCATAGGCAGAAAGCCTGTCTGCCTCACTATTATAAGACTTCTGACTGAGAAAGAAATAATAATAATGGCAAGCCAGTCACAAGAACCTCAAAAGAGAAAAAGCAAGAAGAAATCTTTAACACTTGAAAACATTTACACAGAAAAAATACAGACAATAGAGCAAACAGCAGAGGAGAACAAACAAGTAATCACATCCAAACCTTCCCAAAAAAAGGAAAATTGATCACAAACTCTTGAAGAGTTCAAATCTGAGATCATGAGAAAGATGGAAGAGATTTGGTGAGAGAAATAGGAAATAGCTCAAAAGGAAATTAGCAAGTTAAAATACAGAAACTCCCAATTAGAAACCAAAAGCAAACATCTGGAAAACAGGATAGACCAAACCGAAAAGGAAAATCATTACATTATAACAGAAAACCAGTCTCTAAAGACAAGAATTGGGCAAGTAGAAGCCAATGATCGCTCAAGACAGCAAGAACAAATAAAGCAAAGTCAAAAGACTGATAAAATAAAAGGAAACATGAAATATCTTACTGATAAATTGACAGACCAAGAAAACAGGTCTAGAAGAGACAATTTGAGAATCATTGGTCTTCCTGAAAAAGCAGAAATTAATAGAAATTTGGACTCCATGCTAAAAGAAATTATTCAGCAAAACTGCCCTGAAGTTCTACAACAAAAGGGCAATATAGACATTGAAGGGTCCATAGATCACCCTCTACTGTAGACCCTGAAAAAGACAACCCCCAGGCATATAAGAGCCAAATTAAAGAGCTTCCAAGTAAATGAAAAAATATTACAAGAAGCCAGAAAGAGACAGTTCAGATATCAAGGAGCACCAATCAGGATCACACAGGATCACACAGCCTCCACACTAAAAGACCACAAGGCCTGGGATATGATATCCAGAAAGGCAAGAGAACTGAGTCCACAGCCAAGGATCACCTGCCCATCAAAACTGACTATATACTTCAAGGGGAAAGTATGAGCATTCAACAAGATAGAAGTTTTCCAAGTATTTCCACAGAAAAGACCAAGACAAAATGTAAAGTTCGATACCCAACCACAAAACCCAAGAGAAACATGAAAACGTAAATAAGAAATAGAGGGGAAAGAAAGAAAACTCTTATTTTTAAATTTGTCTCTTTAAGGGCCTTAATAAGATCAAATTATTTGTATTCCTATATGAATAAATTTTATGTGTAATTTACAAAAACTATATTCTCTATTATAATAATTAGAAGAATTATTCATAGGGAGAGGTTGGAGCACTAAATGGTCTAAGATGAGATGGGGCAGGGGAAAAAAGAGGGGGGTGGACAGTAGGTGGCACCAAGAGAAACTTGAATGAATAAGAAAAATAGGATATTCTATACCACACAAAGAGGGCATGGGAAAGGGAGGGAATGAATACTATTATAAGAAGGAGAGGAAGAGAGCATTAAGAGGTAATACTTAAACCTTACCCTCAGCACAATTAACCCTGAGGGGAAATATTAGCTATATCCATTGGGATATAGAATTCTATCTAACCCTACTGAGAAAGTCAGAAGGGATTAACCAAGGGGAACAGGGGAGTGGGGAGGTCAAAAAAGGGAAGAGAGGAGAGGAGAGGGGGGAGGGAATTCATTAGGCCTTAAAAAATAAAAAGAGGGGAATAATAAGAGAGGGGGTGGAAAAGGAAGTAAATCAAGGGAGGGGACAAGGGGGACTGGTCTAAAACAAACCACTGGTTTAAAAGGAAATAGTGTAAGAAGAAGAGGTAGAACTAGGAGAGGATACCAAAAGGTTGGGGAATACACAACTGATAATTATAATTCTGAATGTGAATGGGATGAACTCACCCATAAAACAGAAGCAAATAGCAGAGTGGATTAGAAACCAAAATCCTACCATATGTTGTATACAAAAAACAAATATGAAGTGGGTAGACAGGTTTAAGGTCAAGGGCTAGAGCAAAATCTTTTGGGCTTCAAATAAGAAAAAGAAGGCAGGAGTGGCAATCATGATTTCTGACAAAGCCAAAGTAAAAATAGATATGATTAAAAGAGACAGGGAAGGTAATTACATCCTGAAAAAAGACAGTATAGACAATGAGGAAATAACAGTGCTCAAGGTGTATACACCAAATGGTATAACATCCAGATTCATAAAGGAGAAACTGGCAGAGCTCAAGAAGGAAATACATAGTAAAACCATACTAGTGGGAGATCTAAATATTCCTCTTTGAGATTTAGATAAATCAAACCAAAATATAAATAAGAGATAAGAAAAATAACTGAAATCCTAGAAACATTAGATTTAATAGATATGTGGAGAAAAAAATAGGGACAAAAAGGAATACACCTTCTTTTTAGCTGAACATGGTACATTCATAAAGATTGACCATGTAATAGGGCTTAGAAACATTGCAAACGAATGCAAAAGAGCAGAAATAATAAATGTAACCTTCTCAGATCATAATGCAATAAAAATAATAATTAGTGAGGGCAAATGGACAAGCAAATCAAAAACTAATTGGAAATTAAATAATATGATTCTCCAAAACCAATTAGTCAAAGAAGAAATCATAAAAACAATCAATAATTTCATTGAAGGGAATGACAATGATGAGACATCCTACCAAACTCTGTGGGATACAGCTAAGGCAGTACTCAGGAGGAATTTATATCCTTGAATGCATGTATTAACAAATTAGAGAGGGCAAAGATCAAAGAACTGGGCATGCAAATTAAAAAGCTAGAAAGAGAACAAATTAAAAATCCCCAGCTAAAGACCAAATTAGAGATTATAAAAATTAAAGGAGAAATCAATAAAATTGAAACTAAAAGAACTATTAAATTAATAAATAAGACTACAAGCTGGTACTTTGAAAAAGCAAAAAAAAAATTGACAAAGTACTGGTCAATCTAATTAAAAAAAGGAAAGAAGAAAACCAAATTGATAGTATCAAAGATGAAACGGGAGACCTCACCTCTAATGAAGAGGAAATCAAGGCAACCATTAAAAATTATTTTGCTCAATTATATGGCAATAAATATAGCAATCTAGGTGAGATGGATGAATATTTACAAAAATATAAATTGCTTAGAATAACAGTAGAAGAAATAGAATACTTAAATAATCCCATATCAGAAAAAGAAATTGAACAAGCCATCAAAGAACTCCCTAAGAAAAAATCCCCAAGACCAGATGGATTCATAAGTGAATTCTATCAGACATTCAAAGAACAACTAATTCCAATACTATACAAACTATTGGACATAATAAACAAATAGTCCTACCAAACTCCTTTTATGGTACAAATATGGTACTGATCCCAAAGCCAGGTATATCAAAAACAGAGAAAGAAAACTATAGTCCAATCTCCTTAATGAACATAAATGCAAAAACCATAAATAGAATACTAGCAAAAAGACTCCAGCAAGTGATCATGAGGGTTATTCATTATGATCAGGTGGGATTTATATCAGGAATGCAAGGATGGTTTAACATCAGGAAAACCATTGACATAATTGACCATATCAACAAGCAAACCAACAAAAACCACATGATTATCTCAATAAATGCTGAAAAGGCCTTTGACAAAATACAACATCCATTCCTATTCAAAACACTAGAAAGTATAGGAATAGAAGGACCTTTCCTAAAAGTAATAAAAAGTATATATCTAAAACCATCAACAAGCATCATCAATGGGGATAAATTAGAAGCCTTTCCAATAAGATGAGGTGTGAAAAAAGGATGCCCACTATCACCTCTATTATTTAACATTGTACTAGAAACACTAGCAGTAGCAATTAGAGAAGAAAAAGAAATTGAAGGTATTAAAATAGGCAAGTAGGACACTAAGCTATCACTCTTTACAGATGATATAATGGTCTACTTAAAAAATCCTAGAGAATCAACTAAAAAGCTAGTAGAAATAATCAACAACTTTAGCAAAGTTGCAGGATACAAAATAAATGCACATAAATCATCAGCATTTCTATATATTTCCAACACATCACAACAGCAAGAGGTAGAAAGAGAAACACCATTTAAAATCACCCTAGACAATATAAAATACTTAGGAATCTACCTACCAAAACAAACACAGGAATTATATGAAAACAACTACAAAACACTTTCCAAACAATTAAAACTAGATCTAAACAATTGGAAAAACATTGATTGTTCATGCATAGGATGAGCTAACATAATAAAAATGACCATTCTACCCAAATTAATTTACCTTTTTAGTGCCATACCTTTCAAACTACCAAAAAACTTTTTTACTAAATTAGAATAAAGTATAACAAAGTTCATTTGGAAGAACAAAAGAGCAAGAATATCAAGGGAAATAATGAAAAAAAATGTGAAGGAAGGTGGCCTAGCAGTACCAGATATTACACTATACTATAAATCAGCGGTCATCAAAATGATATGGTCCTGGTCAGCAAGACAGTATATGATAAACTCAAAGAGCCCAACTTTGGGGACAAAAATCTACTATTTGACAAAAACTGCTGTGAAAATTGGAAAACAATATGGGAGAGATTAGATTTAGATCAACATCTCACACCCTACACCAAGATAAATTCAGAATGGGTTAAATATAAAGAAGGAAACTATAAGAAAATTAGGTGGACATAGAATAGCATACCTGTCAGATCTATTGGAAAGGGAAATTTTTAAAACCAAGCAAGAGTTAGAAAAAATTACAAAATGTAAAATAAATAATTTTGATTTTATTAAATTAAAAAATTTTTGTACAAACAAAAACAATGCAATCAAAATCAGAAGGGAAACAACAAACTGGGAAAAAATCTTTATAACAAAAAACTCTGACAGAGGTCTAATTATTCAAATATACAAGGAACTAAAACAATTGTACCAAAAATCAAGCCATTCTCCAATTGATAAATGGGCAAGGGACATGAATAGGCAATTTTCAGATATAGAAATCAAAACTATCAATAAGCATATGAGAAAGTGTTCTAAATCTCTAAAAATTAGAGAAATGCAAATCAAAACAACTCTGAGGTATCACCTCACACCTAGCAGATTGGCTAAAATGATAGCAGGGTAGAGTAATGAATGTTGGAGGGGATGTGGCAGAATTGGGACATTAATGCATTGCTGGTGGAGTTGTGAACTGATCCAACCATTCTGGATGGCAATTTGGAATTATGCCCAAAGAGCTCTAAAAGACTCCCTGCCCTTGTATCCAGCCATAGCATTGCTGGGTTTGTACCCAAAAAGAAATCATAGAGATGCTGACCTAAACCTAATTTCTCCCATACTGTTTTCCAATTTTCCCAGCAGTTTTTGTCAAATAGTGTGGGTTTTTTTGTCCCAAAAGCTAGGATCTTTGGATTTATCATAGACTGTCTTGTTGAGGTCATTTACCCCAAGTCTATTCCACTGATCCTCCCTTCTGACTCTTAGCCAGTACCATATTGTTTTGATGACCACTGCTTTACAGTTTAAGGTCTGATACTGCTGGGCTCCCATCCTTCACTTTTTTTTTTCATTATTTCCCTTGAAATTCTTGCTCTTTTGTTCTTCCAAATGACCTTTGCTATACTTTTTTTCTAATTCAGTAAAACAAGTTTCTTGGTAGTTTGATAGATATGGCACTGAATAAGCAAATTAATTTGGATAAGATTGTCATTTTTATTTGTTAGTTCATCCTACCCATGAGCTATTAATATTTTTCCAATTGTTTAGACCTAGTTTTAATTGTTTGGAAAGTGTTTTGTATTTGTGTTCATATAATTCCTTTGCAAATAGATTCATCAGTATTTTAGATTGCCTGGGTTATTTTAAATGGAATTTCTCTTTCTAACTCTTACTGTTGGGATGTGTTAGAAATATGCTGATGCTTTATTTCAGTTTATTTTGTATCCTGCAACTTTGCTAAAGTTGTTGATTATTTCCACTCACTTTTTAGTTGATTCTCTAAGATTCTTTAAGTAGACCATCATATCATCTGCAAAGAATGATAGGTTGGCCTCCTCATTGTCTGTTGTAATGCTTTCAATTTATTTTTCTTCTCTAATTGCCACTGCTAATGTTTCTAGTACCATGTTAAATAATTGAGGTGATAATGTGCATCTGTGCTTCATTTCTGATCTTATTGGGAAAGCTTCTAATTTATCCCCATTGCAGATACCTGCTAATGGTTTTATTTTATTTTATTTTTTTAAGTTTTAATATTTTATGTTTTTAGAAAAATTTTTCATGGTTACCTAATTCTTATTTTTACTTTCCCCTTCACTCCCTTTACCCCTCCCCCATATCCAATGTGCATTTCCACTGGTTTTAACATGTGTCATCAATCAAGACTTATTTACAAATTATTGATAATTGCATTTATGTGGTCATTTAGTGTCACATTCCCAACCATGTCCACATCAACCCATGTGTTCAAGCATTTGTTTTTCTTCTGTGTTTCCACTCCTGCAGTTCTTCCTCTGAATGTGGGTAGCATTCTTTTCCACAGGTCCCTCAGAATTGTCCTGGGTCATTGCATTGCTGCTAGTACAGAAATCCATTACATTCTATTTTACCACAAAGTATCAGCCTCTGTGTACAATGTTCTCCTGGTTCTGCTCCTTTCACTCTGCATCAATTCCTGGAGGTCTTTCCAGTTCACATGGAATTCCTCCAGTTTATTATTCCTTTGAGCACAATAGTATTCCATCACCAGCATATACCACAATTTGTTCAGCCATTTCCCAATTGAAGGGCATCCCTTTGTTTTCCACTTTTTGCCACCCCAAAAAGCGCAGCTATAAATTTGCTAATGGTTTTAAGATGAGGTATCCCTTTTCATCTTTGATACTGTTAATTTGGTTTTCTTCTTTCCTTTTTTTATTGGATTAACCAGTACTTAGTCTATTTCATTTGATTTTTCAAAGTACCAGCTTCTAGTCTTATTTATTAATTCAATAATTCTTTCACTTTAAATTTTATCAATTTCTCCTTTGATTTTTAGGATTTCTAATTTAATTTTTATCCAGGGATTTTTAATTTGTTATCTTTCTTGTTTTTTAATTTGCATGCCCAATTCACTGACCTCTGCCTTCCCTAATTTGTTAATATATGCACTCAAGGCTGCTTCCCATAGATTTTTAAAAGGATGTCTCATCATTGTCATTCTCTTCAATGAAATTATTGTTTCTATGATTTGTTCTTTAATCAACCAATTTTGGAGACTCATATTATTTAACTTCCAATTAATGTTTTATTTGTTTCTCCATTTATCCTTACTAATTATTATTTGGGGCAGCTGGGTGGCTCAGTGGATTGAGAGCCAGGCCTAGAGACTGGAGGTCCTAGGTTCAAGTCCGGCCTTGGACACTTCCAGCTGTGTGACCTTGGGCAAGTCACTTGACCCCTATTGCCCACCCTTACCAGTCCTGGGCCAAGGACAGTCCCTAGCCCGGATGAAAAAGGAGGAGAGTTGGGCATGGGGCTAGCAACCCCACCCTGTAAAAACTACATCTGCTAAAGAAACTGCAACCTAAAGTAGGGGCAGCTGGGCTAGCTCAGTGGTTTGAGAGCCAGGCCTAGAGACGAAAGGTCCTAGGTTAAAATCCGGGCTCAGACACTTCCCAGCTGGGTGACCCTGAGCGACTGTGTGACCCATTGCCTACTGGTTGTGGCCCTATGCTCCTAGAATGGAGTCCCAGGATAAAAAAAAAATTATTATTTTATTGCATTATTATCTGAAAAGATTGCATTTATTTCTTCTGCTCTTTTGCACCTGTTTGCTATGTTTTTATGCCCTAGTGCATGGTCAATCTTTGTGAATGTGCCATGTGCTGCTGAAAGGAAGGTATATTCCTTTTTGTCCCTATTTATTTTTCTCCATATATCTACTAACTCTAATTTTTTCTAAGGTTTCATTCACATCTCTTACCTTTTCTTATTTATTTTTTGGTTTGATTTATCTAGATCTGATAGAGGCAGGTTCAGGTCTCCCACTAGTATAGTTTAACTTTCTGTTTTCTCCTTAAACTCCACTAGTTTCTCCTTTAGAAATTTGGATGCTATACCATTTGGTGCATACATGTTGAGTACTGCTATTTCCTCATTGTTTATATTGCCTTTTATCAGGATGTAATTACCTTCCTTATCTCTTTTAACTAAATATATTTTTACTTTGGCTTTGTCAGATATCTTGATTGTGACTCCTGCCTTCTTTTTCTCAGTCAATACCCAATAGATTTTGCTCCAGTCTTTTACTTTTACCCTGTGTGTGTCTACCTGCCTCATATGTGTTTCTTGTAGACAACATATGGTAGGATTTTGGTTTCTAATCCACTTTGCTAATTGCTTCTGTTTTATGGGTGAGTTCATCCCATTCACATTCAGACTTATGATTACTACCTGTGTATACCCCATCATTTTGATTTCCTCTCCTCCTCCCCTAGTCCTGCCCTTTCTTCTTTCACTATTTCCTTCTACACTAGTGTTTGCTTTTAATCAGTCCCCCTAATTCCCACTGTTATTTTACTTCCCTTTCTCCCCCCTCCCTTCTTATTCCCCTCTTATTTTTCTTTAGGGTCCTTTTAAACTTCCCCCAATACTCTCCCTCCATTGTATTGCTTCCCACTTCACCAGTCCATTTGTTAACCTTCTACTTTTCTATAGAGCATGAATCAATTCTCTGCCCCAATGGGTCTGATTGTTCTTCCCTCTTTGAGTCAATTTCAATGCAAGTAATAATTAAGTATTATCTGACTCCAACCTCTTTCACCCTTCCATTATATTGGTCTTCTCCCCCTCACCCACCATGTACTTCTTTATGAAATATAAATTTACCCCATTTTGTCTCTTTTCCCATTTCTCTTAGTATTATCCTCTTTTTTACCTCAAGTTTTATATACATATGTACTATATATGTATAATATATATTATATATTTTTATATATTTTTGACATTTCATCCTATACAGTTTGTCACTGTTCCCTCTAATTATACTTCATCTAGTTACCCTGATGAAAATAACAATTTTTAAGAGTTACCAATATCATCTTTTCTTATAGTAATACAAATCATTTGAACTTATTCGGTCATTTAAAAAAAGTTTGGGGTTTTTTTTTTCCCCTAATTGCCTTTTGGTGATTTTTTTGACTTCTTTATTTTGGCATGAAATTTTCTGTTTAAACCCAATCTTTTTCATATGAATGCTTGGAAGTCTTTTATTTTATTAAATAGCCATACTTTTCCCTGAAAGAATATTGTCAATTTTTTTTCAGTAATTGATTCTTGTTTATAGACCCTGTTCCCTTTTTTTTCTGGAATATTATATTCCATGCCTTTAGGTCCTTCAGTGTAGATGCAACCAGACCCTGTGTTATCCTAACTGTGGTTTCATGATATCTGAATGACTTCTTCTTAGCAGCTTGTAATATTTTTTCATTCATCTGGTAGTTCTTAAATTTGGCTATAACATTCCTGGATGTTGTCAATTGGGAATTAAATGCAGAAGGTGATCTGTGTATTCTTTCAATCTCCACTTTTCCCTCCTGTTCAAGAATGTCAGGGCAGTTTTCTTGGATAATTTCCAGAAGAATGATGTCCAGATGTTTTCTTTTTTCATGATCTTCCAGTAGTCCAATAATTCTTAAGTAGTCTCTCCTGGATCTATTTTCCAGGTCTGTAGTTTTGTCAATGAGGTAATATATATTTTCCTCTGTTTTTTCATTCTTTTGATTTTGTTTTATAGACTCTTGCTGTCTTGTGAAGTCATTTGCTTCTAGTTGTTGGATTCTAATTTGTAAAGACTGAATTTCATCCCTGGCTTTTTGGTCATCCTTCTCCTTCTGGTCTGTTTTTCTTTGTAGGTCATCTTTCACCTTCCTTACCTCATTTTCAAGCTGGCCAATTCTGGCTTTCAAGTCACTATTTTCTTATTTTAGTTCATGTGCTCTTCAAGTTTCCTTCCTTGCAACATTCCAAAAGCAAATCTCCTTTCTGTGCCAAACTTTTCCTACAGGTATTGTGGGATAAAGATTTCTCAGTGTGTTAGTTTCTTTATATTGACTGAGCTTATCAATGAATTATTAATATTTTCCTAAGTATTTGGATCTATATTCATTTGTATAAAGAATACTTTGTAATTGTACTCCTATAGTTCCTATGTATGTCTTGGTAGAAAAGCTCCCCAAATATTTTATATTTTCTATAGTTATTTTAAATAGAATTTCTCTTGTTATCTCTTCCTGCCTGATTTTGTTGGTAACATACAAAAGGCTGATGATTTCTTCAGAATCATTTTATATTCTGAAACTTTGCTACAGTTTTTAATTATTTCAATAAGCATTTTAGCTAACACTCTAGAACTCTCTAAATAAATCGTATTATTTGGAAAATAAATGTGATAATTTTGTTTCTTCTTTGACTAAGTTTATTCCCTTAATTTCTTTTTTTTATTGTTATTGACATTTTTAGCACTATATTAAACACAAATGATGATCATCTTTGCATTACCCTTGATTTTATTAGAAAATCCTCCAGCTTATGTCCATTAAAGGTACTGCTTACTCTTGGTTTTAGATAGATATTACTTATCATATTAAGGAAAGATCTGTTTATTTCCAAACTTTCTAGAATTTTTGACAGAAATTAGTCTCATCAAAACTTTTTCTGCATCTAATGATATACTCATATGATTTTTGTTATTCCTGTTATAAATGAGATTATGTATTTTTCATCTTCTAATCTTTAGATTTCACCCCATCTTCTAATCTTTAGAATATATTGCTCATGTCTACTTGCTAATATTTTATTTTGAATCATAGCATCAATTTTCACCTATAGTTTCTTTCTCTATTTTGCCTCTCCTGGGTAGAGATGTCAAGATCAGATTGTATATCATAGAAAGAATTTGATTAGATCCTTTCTTTTCCTATTTTTTCAAACAGTTTATATAATTAATTGGAATTAATTGTTCTTTTATAAATCTATAATTTTTCTTTAGAGTTCATTTATGATTTACTCAATGTCTTTTAAGCTTAGTAAATCTTCTAATTCTTTTTCTGTTAGTCTGGGTATTTTATATTTTGGGGAGGCAAGGATTCCTCCAAAAATTCAGTCCTGATTATATTTGTTAATTCCAAAGTGAATCCAACCTTTAGATCATTCTCATAATAAATAAGTGAATGAATGAATAAATAAATAAAAATTCAGTTCAATGATTCCATTCACCAGGCCACATTAGCAAAAATGAAATTACCAAAAGCCCTTATTTCTTTAAATCTGTCAATTTAAAAAGAAACTTCATTTTCTCCACTTTCTTTATGTCATTTCCTGTTCTTCCCACTCCCATTCCCAGTTTCTATTCTTCTCCCTGAAACCATTCATTACACTGAGAACCTGAAGTGGGATACAAGAAATCCAGAAGTTCAGGGAACACCTCAAGGACTTCTCAAAACTCAGGAACTTATCTGGCCAGAGAAGACCATCTCTGAAAATCACTGATAAATGGATAAAGATAGCATTCAAGTGCTCTATACTTTTGATATATACACATCTCATTGATAGACAACTTTGTCAATCTTCTCCAAGTCACCTGTCCTTGAAGTCACATGTCAACCCCAGACCCTCTTCCCCCAAAGCCACCTGTCCTTGAAGTCACATGGTTCCCTTCCCCTCAGTTTTCTGTCAAGTAACCAGCTCTCCTTTGAAACACTTTCGAGTTCATCCTTTTGTAATTCAGGCAGGCAGGTTTCTAAGAGAACTAACTCTGGGCTATCAATCTTACTAATAAATCTCTTTAAATGTATTGGGGCTCCCTATAAGGTGTGGACTCCTCAGGAATCAGGATCACCATCACCCATAATAGACTAAGGTTCAAAAACAGAACTTGAGATATCTTACCATTATTGGCATAAAATGAGAAACACTGGTTTTGATTTTCAGAGCCACAATCCCCACTCTGTTAATTTACTGATCACATTTGAAATTACTTCTTCTGATGGCAAATCCAAAAGCTTTGCAATATGCCACCCATGCTACCCAATTAAAGCATGGCCCCACCCTAAGCAAGTCCTTATTCTTGTTTGTAGGAAGTAAATATTGCATTTTCCCTTGATCATATGTTAATTAAGCAAACATTACCTTTATTTGGGGCTTTCACAGAAATCAATGAATTTCAGTCATGAGGGATATTAGAAGTCATCTAGGTCATGAATTCCCTCTGAAATGTTCTTGACTAAAGAACTCAAGCAGCAAGAAACCTTCTACCTTATGAAGAAGCTTATCTTGCTTTTTGGGCAGCTCTCAACAATTTTTTTCCTTATTTTTCTTGCTCCCAAACTAACCTTTGGAAATTTCTTAATTTCTATTGCCATGTGCACAAATAATTATAATATAAGATGGACAGAAGCAAAGAAGAAATCCAGATAGAATGTTTTAGGAAAACTAGAGAAAAGAGAAGCTAGGACCTGAGTTTTCTTGAAAGGAGAAATGAATTTCAAAAAGTAGAGATCAGAAGAAAGTTCTTTCTAGACATAATGGAGACACAAGATCTGCATCTAGTCTTCCTTCCTTCCCCCGGACTTCAAGTTCCCTGAGGATAGGGCCCAGGCCATTGCTTCTCTCTCTTCCCCATGAAGAAGCAATTATAAAAAGAATATTTATTGATTTAACTGAAATAGCACAGCCCTAATAGCATCCCTTTGGAGAGAGACCCAAACTCTGACATTAGTAGCCAAAAACATCTGCAATTTTGAGGCCAAATGGTTGTCTTGACAACGAGAAGAGGAAACCAGGTTCTTTCCTGCTTGACGGTCATTGCAGACTACAAAGGTCAGCCTATGATGTTTTTCTAAGAAGTATACCCAAGAAACACAGATACACTAACAAGACAGACTACTCAGTTGGAGAGTGGAAAAGGCGAAAAAAACCCTCACTCATTCTTAAGAGCTACTGATTTAAGAACGTGTAGGAATAATTCCTCAAGAAAGGAAATACAGCATGTTTTATGTGAGAAGCAGAAAAGCACAATCACAAGGTCTTAGATTGTGAAGAGACCCAAGAGGAACACTTAACCCATTAACTTAAGAATCTAAGGAGGAACCTGGCTAACAACCAAAGTACAAACTATAAAGAGATTCTAAAAGGCAGGAAGAATAATAGAAACATTAAGATGAAGTCAGAAGAAAAAATATAAAATAGAACTATCAATAAAATCTATCAGATGAGTCACATGATTAATAAGATGGAGGATTAATTATTTTCTCTAATATAACCTCTCAGATTTCTCCAAAACGGACTGATGCACCTATGATAAAAACAACTTTGACTGCCTTTATGATCTTGATTGAATGCCAGTGTTAAACTGGAAAAAACACAGAACTATTAAACAGTCAGAAAAACCACATCTTTAATTAAGGAGAGGGGTTCGGTACATTTCCTCAGGCTTCCACACAGAGTTATGCACTCAAAACCCACACAGAGTCCCGAGACTGATCGCTCTGGCTATCAACCCCTGGCAGTGCCAACTGCATTGGATTGACAGCTCCAAAAAATAAAAGAATTTGGGGGACTTATATACCTTTTAAGGGAACAGAAGACTGGAGAGTATAGTTGATTGACTTTACAATGGCTATAAAGAAGATGAGGAGCCCTAGACAGGATTATCAGGAGAGATTGATGCTTTACAATGGACACAAAAGGGAAAAACACAAAAAGGAAAGCCAAGGGCTGGGCTACCTTTGGAAAAGGACTTTGACACAAAGGGAGAAACTACCAGGATAAAAAGGTACTTAATATATGATTAAGTCTGCTAGTCTCCATCTAAAATACTTTAAGGTCTATTGTTAGTCTGAAACTTGTGAAGTTGGGTTTTCCCCAAAGTCTTCAACTTTCAAGCTAACTGAACTGGGGTTTTTCAGATCCCACATAGCTACAAGTTTGGGGGTTTCTAGATTCCACATTGACACCAGGAATCCAAAAGAGGATAAAAATTTCATTAACTAACACCTCACTTGAGTTCACTCAGAACCACCTACCCCAGTGCCCACTATGCTACCAACCCACACGCTTGTTACAAAAACCCCACATCCCACTCTTCTCTCTTTCTAGTGTCATGAAGATGCAAGCATCTAAATGAAGAAATTTGAGGCTGATTCAATAGTTAATACCACAGCAATGTCTTGTGCTACAAAGATGTATGTAGGAGAAGAGAAGGACAGAGGGGAAGGATTAGGACACATCTGGCCTTGAAATAGAGCTCAACCCCCAAACTCTGATACCATTCCACCATGCTCTCCATTTTGATAAATTCAAACTCAAAAGGACAAAATTCAACCCAGGCTGCCATAGCACCAGTATGGCAGTCACTGGAAGCAGAGATCTAGTCTGGTGGGCCATGAATTTCTTTCCTTTTTTAAAAATTTTTCTTTCTTTTAACCCAGTAACAAATTTACACACAAGTTTTCCAAGATTACATGATTCATGTTGTCTCCCTCCCCTTTTCCATGCCCCCTCCCACAGTTGACAAGCAACTCCACTAGGTTATATACGTTTTATCTCTCAAAACCTATTTCCATATTATTCTTTTTGTTAGAGAACAATCTTATAAAACCAAAACCCCAAATCATATACCCAAACAAACAAGTGATAAATTACGTTTTCATCTGCATTTCTACTCCAACAGTTCTTTCTAGATGTGGATAGCATTCTTTTTCATAAGTCCCTCAAAATTTTCCTGGATCATTGTATGGCTTTTATTTGATCTTCCCACAATGTTTCAGTTACTGTGTATAATGTTCTCTTGTTTCTGCTTATTTCACTCTGCATCAGTTCATGTAGGTCTTTCCAGTTCTTTCTGAAATCATCCAGTTCATCATTCCTTAGAGCACAATAGTATTCCATCACCATCATAGGACCATGAATTTCCCTGTGTGGGAAGAGGCTAAAATACTTTATATACCCAGAGAACTCACTTTCAGAGAAGAGGAAGTCTGAAAGTGAGCAATGGGGAGGAAATGGTACCAAATAACTGAAATTACCAAAGACCTTAGGAGGGGAAAAAACCCTTATATATAAGCAGATAAAGTAGCAGGGAAAATATTAACAGAGGGAAATATGACTTCCTAATTTAATAAATAAGTTCTGGTATCTATGAACAAATACTGCAAAACAAAGCCAACATCTGATGAAGCAGAGAGAGTTCCCTGTGGATTTTGAGGAAAAAAATGGAGTCACATTCCACAGTGGTTTAAAAGAGAAATGAGAATTGTTAGAGAAGAATTTATGATCTGCATGGTAAAAATAATTAGTAAAATAGAAAAACTTGAATCTGGAATGGCAAAGTTTCACAAGGAAACAAAAGAGAGGACAATTTTGGAGAATGCATGTATGTAGAAGTAAGGAACAATTTAGAAGAAGAAAAGCAAAAAATGATAACATTTAAGGAATACATGTTCTCTATTCAAATAAAACATATTGATCTCAAAAACAGGATCCATAGGGACAACCTAAGGATTATAGTATCACAGAAGAATGGACAAATGAATAAAACCTGAATATCATAATGTAAGAAATAATACAAGAAAACTACTCAAAACTTCTGAAGACAGAAAATAAAATGTCAATTGAAAGAATATATAGATTTTCTCCAGAAAAAAATCCAAGTGGTTAAATTTAATTATTTAATAATTCAGAGACAGTAAATTCTGTCAGTGACCTGTGAAAGATATTCAATTACAAAGAAAAGGAAATTCAAATGCCATGAGACTATTCTGCACCAACCAGAAAACATGGGAGGGAATGGAATTATATGTTCCAAAGAGCAATGAAGCTCAAGATAACCTATCCAGAAATTTTAGCTTAACTATTATAATAAAGAAAGAGATGAAAGAGACAGGTAGAAACTTTTGCAAAGGTCTGGTGCAAAGACTTTGCAGAAGAAGAGCTGGCACATGCACAGACCTGAAAGAAGGGTTCCAGAATTTGGAGAAGTGATAAAAGAGAGAACCTGAAGGAGGAAGGGGTCCATTGGTCCTGGACACCAAGGAGAATAGAGGGTTACTGCCTATGACCATCTTGTATCTGCCAGAAGGAGGTAACTGACCTTTCTCTACTGAATTCGAAGGTTCCTATAATTCTGTCATCAAGAGATTATCATTCCTATTCCTGTCTCCAGTTATCATCAACTGAGATCCTGTGGACATCAATATTTCTGAGAAATCTAGACTATGTGTGTGTGTATGTGCAACTGCCAAGACCCTGTAACTACCCGTGAGAACAGCAAAGTCAGGTTGGCCCTAGGCCTCTGGCCTCAAGGGTGAACTCACCATCAAAACTAACTATCTTGTACCTGAAAACTTATTTACTAGTCTCTATTCAATAGTGGACCAGTAGTTCAGGTTAGTTAGTTAGGTTCTCTTTGGTAGAGAGATAGAGTAGAAATAGAGTAGGCTTCAACTCTAAGAAGAAGGTCCGCAAGGACCTGTAGGTGGGATTTGGGTGGAGAAAATAGAATCTATAGGTTAGGGACACCTCTATCCTGGTCCACCATCCTATACTTTGAGATTGAGAAGTATAATAAACCAGATGCTGTTTATAACAACTGAGAAGCAGTCAAATTGAATTGTCCTCAGCCAACTGTGAATCATCACTGGTCTTAATATTAAGATACAAACCAGTTATTTCAGCTCCATTAATCAAATATTTCACTATAAATGATAAAAGATAGATATACAATAGCAAAGGGATGTTAGGACCAAACAAGAAATAGAGAGCATTGTAGTGTAAAGGGTAAAATATTAAAGGGTTGGACTAAATTTATAAGAGTATGGTCACCAGGAATTATTACTCAAGTCAGAATGATTTTTTATGGTAGTTTATTTACAAAAGGAGAAAGAGTGAAAGTAAGGAAATTAGAGAAAGAGAGAGAGTAAATAATTACTCTAGCCTGGTCTGAACCAGGCAGGGCTTCAGAGGCCCCTACAAAAAGGACCCAGAGGTAAATTAAAGAAGGGTTTTAGCCACGAGGCCTCCTCCAAGATGAGGAGGCCACTCAAGAGGCTAGTACCTCTAGGAAAACCAGAAAAAAGAAGTCAGCCTTTTTCACTCACCCATGTGGTAGTTCTAAAGCAGTGATTCCCAAAGTGGGCGCCACCACCCCTGGTAGGTGCTGCAGGGATCCAGGGGGTGCGGTGATGGCCACAGGTGCATTTGGGGGCAGTGAATAGCTGTAAGGGGGCTGTGATAGTATGTGATAGGGGGCGCTAAGTAATATTTTTTCTGGGAAGGGGATGGTAGGCCAAAAAAGTTTGGGAACCACTGTTCTAAGGGAAAATTCAAGAGCAGTCTGAGGTCCCCAGCCAGAGCTCCTTCAAAATCAAGTTGAAAGCAAAAGACCTCCTCACAGGAAGTTCTTGCCACTTTTAAAGACCATTCCTTTTGTCACTTCCTATGCTTTCCTCCCACTTTATGTGGACCAATTACAGTTAAAGTTTTTTCCCAGGGGGGCAGTCAATCTATTCTGATTCATCACCACACATCATTGCACATGTGGGTCACAGACCTCCCCCACTTAAGGATAAGTAAGGTGTATATGTTTCTGTTGATTAAATCTAAAAATGGGCAGGGGAGAGTTAATCCCATCTTCACAATAGGATATAAAATAGATCATTTTGGTTATATTAAATTTAAAAGGTTTTGCACAAACAAAACCAATGCAACCATGATTAGAAGAAAAGAAGAAAGGTGGGGGGAAATTTTACAACAAATAACTCAGAAAAAAGGCTTATATCTGAAATATATGAAGCTGAGTAAAATTTTAAAAGAATACAAATCATTCTCCAATTGATAAATAATCAAAGTATATGAACAGGCAGTTTTCAGATGAAGAAATCTAGACTATAGTCACATGAAAAAAATTCTCTAAACAACTCTTGAGATATGCAAGAAATGCAATTTAAGACAACTCTGAGGTATCACCTCACATTTTTAGATTACCTAATATGACAGAAAAAAAAAATGACAAATGTTGGAGGAAGTATGAGAAAATTGGGACACTTATGGTGGAGTTATGAACTGATTCAATCGTTCTGGAGAGCATTTGGAATTATGCCCAAAGGGCCTTAAAATTGTGCATATCCTCTGATCCAACAATACCACTACTAGCTCTATATCCCAAAGAGATTTTTATAAAAAGGAAAATGACATATTTGCACAAAAATATTTATAACAGCTCTTTTTATGATAGCAAAAAATTGGAAATTGAGGAGATGTGCATCAGTTGGGGAATGGCTGAACAAGTCGTGATATATAATTTCAATGAAATGATGCAATAAGAAATGATGGGAAGGATGATTTCAGAAAACTCTGTAAAGACCTACATGAACTGATGCAAAGTGAAGTACACTGTGTCATTTAAAATCACTTGGGATACTTGGAACTACATTTCCCATGATCCCCAATGGGTTTCCTGTTTTGGATTACGTATTGAAGGTGAGGGACTGTTTTTAAAATAGGGGGAAGTGACTTTGAACTTCCTCTTTAGCTACCTGAGCGCACAGAGATAGGAAGGTAAAATGGCTGAGGGGAGGTTGGAATAGGTTTCTTACAGGCGCGTGGTAAATTTATCTCTATCAGCATGGTTTTTATTAAAATACTATTCTTCCTTTTGATCTCGGCCTTCATCAATTTTAATCATAACAGTTTGGCGAACCAGAAGGTCGAAATTCGAACCCTAAATTTTTTAGATAGCCTAAAGAGAGCCATGCCTGTTTTTTGGCTGTCTTGCTCAGCCTTTTTGGGAAATTTTTTTAAAAAGGAAAGTGGCTTTCCTCACCATGCTTTTGCTAAAAGCAACAGCACATTTTTGCTTCAGGTGGGACTCAGCCAGCCAGTCCAGCCAAAACCACCTTGGGAGGTCAGGCCAGCCAACTCTGGCTTTTGGCTTTAAAACCAAAATGCCAGTCCCAGTGCCTGTGATCTTTGCCAATTTTACTGCTGCCTCATATCCCTGCCGGCCCCGCCGGTACAGACCACTGCCTCATGTTCCTGCCTACTCTGATCTCTGCCACTTTTGCTGACTCACCGGAGCAGACCACTTCTCCCATCCTGCTGCTGGTGCTGCTGGAGTCCAGAACCCCGAGCCCCAACAGCGATGACCCCCCCCTCCCCCGGCTGCTGCTTTAACTGCCACCCAGTTCTGACTTGCAGAGATCTTCGGAAACTTCTTCGGCTGCTGCTAAAGATTTGGTATTGCCACCCCCTCTTGGTAATGGCCTGCATTCTAGCCCTCCATGTGTTTCTCTAAAGACCTAATTTAGGCAACCCCCACCCCCACAAGCTCTACACGTGGGATTTTCTACATAACTGACCTAAGCTTTTCTCTAGCCCCAAGCCCACGACCAGTCGCCCACGTGGACCTAGCATCTGAACCTTGAACTAGTGATTACTATCGAGCCGCAAAACCTATTCACCCTCATACCTGCTCAGAACTTTTGAAATAAAAAAAAAAAACTCCTTAAACTCAGCAGAACTCAATCAAAAGAACCTTAAATTGAACCAGGGGTGAACTTTTAAACCTCAGAACTGAATGAGTTTTACTTCTGTTTTAAAGAGACTGTATCTTACTGTATTTTGCTAATTAGTTTTGTAAATTAATCTTGCTTATTTCGTTGATTTCCTGTTGCACTGAATCATTTTAAGTTAATGTAGTTTGTGGCTGCTATATTAATTCTGTTTATGATTTTATTGTAACTCCCAAATAATGAAAAAAAAATATTAGAACTGGTAAGAGGTTTTGACCAGCTTGTTATCTGATACTCATTATATTTCCTAATTTATTTCAGGTTTCATTTTTACTGTAATCAACAACAATGCTATGTTCTCGTACCATTTGAAAGTTACACATTTTAAAATTATAAATCACCTTAATTGTTTTCAACTTTGGAGAGTTTGGTGCCTGCCTTAAGATTTAAATTATAATTTTATGAAAGGTCTTTTAAAATTTTACTTTAGATGCTTAGTACCCTTCTGTATAAATGATAAGGTTTTATGTATTTATTTTAAAGAATTGTTGTCTTAAAGGATAAGCTTTATATATTTTATTGTGAAGAATTGTTGTCTTATATATATATTTTTTATATTAGTCTATGTTTTAGCCTCTTTTATCAGAAGGGTCTAGAATTCTTGAGGATAATTTAGACCAAAAGTTTTTTTTTTTTTTTAATATCAGGTTTTTATATAAGCAGTAACAGAATTTGTTGAGAAACCCTTAGCCAAGGTTTAAAAGTTGTAACAAGTATATGATTTTTTTTAACACCATTGTTTATCGTTTTAAAATGTGTTATTAGAAATATGGTACTCTATTTGAATGTGCATTGTGGATCTGCTATTTTGTAAAACCCACTTTCTCTCACAGAATCTCATTTTGGGGTAACAAAACCCTTCTAGTTCTAAGCTATATATATATATATATATATATATATATA
>NC_058131.1:438064001-438155833 GCF_016433145.1 Gracilinanus agilis
TATCTCCAGCAAAGGTAAAGATATGGGAATGATTCGGCTGGCACTGAATGTCCTATTCTTCATCAGTTCTGGGCATTGGGACACTAAGGGTTTTGGGGGAAGGAATAATTCTAACATTTTTGTATCAGTGAGAGCAGGTGCTGCTGATCTCTACTTCTGTAGTTTACTAATGAATATAGGTAAGGAGAGGAAGGTCCCTGGCTCTGCCCTTCTTCTCTATGAGTTTGAAAGTGGTTCCTCCTACTCAACGGTCTGGTGATTGGAAGGTTGGGGTAAGAGATGATGAAACAGATGAAGAAACTGAGGTGTAGAGATATGCAATATTTATTAACTATCTTTTAAAAATGAGGCACTACTAAGTTGTGAACAAGATTAAAGGATTTTGTAGATGTCCCAAATTTAGTGGCCAAACCCAGACTCCTAACTCACAGACCCAGGATTTCTTTTCACTTGCCATCAATGGAATCCCAACCAATGAAATATCCAAAACATATTAAGGTATCTGTAAACCACTTCATAGCTTTGGCTTGGAAGTTCACCAAAGGCTGTTACTGACTTCTTCATGGAGAATACTTTGAATTTTTGGTTCAGATTCAATAACATTTTAAATATATATATATATATATATACATATATATATATATATATTTGATTTTTAAAACATTTTTTTTAATTAGAGCAATTGATTTTTCCTTTTTCTCATCTTGTACTGGAAGTACATATTATTTTACAGCGATATAAGCTTCATGCAAACACCTGAAGAGCCTTGAGACTATGGGATTGTGATTTAATGCCTCTCTGATTCCAGGAGAAGTGCCAAGCCACATGGTCAGAGACTTGACTAAAAGATATGCATGGATTGCAGAGTTCTATGCCAATACTTTAGGGCTTGGAAATTGGGGTTTGAGTCCTGGAGTCCCAGTCTTTTCTAAAACTTTAGAGGATGTGGGTCCCCTCAACTTAAATTCCTAGTGAAGCACCTAAGATTGGCTATCATTTAATGGCTCATTCCCTGAGAAGGTGCAGGGGAAAATCGGATCAAAGAAAGGCATTTCCTTTATTCCTCTATATATATATAGAGAGAGAGAGAGTAAATGGCAATTTTTCTGTAGTCCTGGCCCTAAATGGGTTATAGCATACTGCTTAAATCACTTTCATTGGGCCTTGAATCAAAGGCCTGTTTATTTCCCCTACATTTTTTGCACATTTTACATTTCGTTCACAAGTTAATTTTTTCTCCTTTTTTTTGAATTTTATTTTTTTAATTTTTTTTATTATTTCTTTTGCCAATTGATTTCATGCACCCCCATGACTCACTCAGCCATGCATCCTTGGCTGACCTTTTCAGGGGAGTTATGTGTCATTTAAAATTTTCCTCAGGAGGGGTGTGTGTTAAGTTTTTATAATCATAATGTCTGGACTATAATCTATATTGCAAGTCAATTTTTACTCCTTTAGAAATAACCTTAGGGGGTAATGTTAATTCTCAGAAGAAAATGTATGTTTTGTAATCTATAATGTAAAGTTTAAATTCTTTGAGAGTAATTTCAGTAATTTCCCCCCAGAATCCAGATGATGAACCTGTTTGGTGGAGGCACCAAAAGATGCCTGAAAAGGCTTCACTGGATCATGAAGACCCAAATTTGAACTTTGGGGCGCAGTTGATCTGAACTATGGGGGTTGAACGAATTGAATGCATTTATTTTGAATGGACACTCTTATGTCAGTGGGGGACCGCCCCAAAATTGGCTTTTTGTCAATGCAGCTAGCTTTTGTCCTCTTTTCTTTTGGTTTAAGATCCACTGAAAAAGACCAGTCTTTTTCAATGGATCTCAGGGGGGTTATGTGTCATTTAAAATCACTTGGGATACTTGGAACTACATTTCCCGTGATCCCCAATGGGTTTCCTGTTTTGGATTACATATTGAAGGTGAGGGACTGTTTTTAAAATAGGGGGAAGTGACTTTGAACTTCCTCTTTAGCTACCTGAGTGCACAGAGATAGGAAGGTAAAATGGCTGAGGGGAGGTTGGAATAGGTTTCTTACAGGCGCGTGGTAAATTTATCTCTATCAGCATGGTTTTTATTAAAATACTATTCTTCCTTTTGATCTCAGCCCTCATCAATTTTAATCATAAAAACACGGAGCCAGGAGAACACTATAAACAATAACAGCAATACTGTATGATGAACAATTGTGAATGACATCTATTCTTAGCAATACAGTGATCCAAGACAATCCACAAGGAGTCATCATGAAAAATGTCTGCCTCCAGAGAAAGAACTAATAGAGTCTGAATGCAGGCTGTAAAGTGGGAAAATTAGGGTTTTGGTTGGATTAAATATTTAAATGAGTGGTCGCCAAGAATTGAATAAATACCAATTCTAAAATGATTTTTAGTATTTTATTTATAAAATATAAGAGAGAGTGGAAGTAGAGGGATGAGAAGAGGGTAGAGTAAGAGGTCTAGTTTAACACACTAAGTAATTTGCTCCCATCCCTGGCTCAACCCAGGCAGGACTAATTAGTCTTCAGCCAGGGAAGGTTCAGCCTTGAGTGGAGGTTCGAGGGCTGAATGAAGCAAAAGCTTCAGTTACAAAGGTTCTCTTGAAAGAAGAGTTCCATCAGAGAAATCCAGGAAGAGTCCATCTTTACACTCATCACATGTAGTTCTAAGGGAGAGATTTAAGAACAGTCTCACCAAGTCCAAGGTCCCAGCCAGAGCTCCTCCAGGTCCAGTTCCAGGCCAAACAGAAGAGCAGAACTCCAACTCTAAGAACAAAGCAGAACTGATTTACAGGAAGTTGTCACTCCCTCTTAAAAGCACTTTTTTGCATCACTTCCTGTGCCTTCCTCTTAGTTTATGTGTCCAATCACAACAAATGCTTTGCTTAGGACTGCCCAGAGAGCAGTTAGTCAATTCTGACTCATCACTCACTCTTGCACACATGGGTTACAGACGTACCTACTTGATAATTAAGTGGTGGTATTTATACTTTTGGTGATTAAATCTAAAAATGGGCAGAGTAGGTTTAATCTCATTATCACAAGACCAAAACATCCTAAATTTCAAATTCTTTCTTCATTTTTTCTTTTTTTGAATTCTCTTCTACAAAATGACTAATATAGAAAAAAGTTTTGCATTATTGCACATATAAAATCTATATCAGATTGCTTGCTGTCTAATGGAAGGAGGAAGGTTGAGAAGAAAAGTAGGAAATAATGTGACTCAAATTTTCTTTAAAAAACAAAGGTTAACCAGTGGAATTGTGCATTGGCTAAGGGGGGATTAGGGGGATTTGGGGGAGAGGGAAAGAACATGAAATATGTAACTATGGGAAAATATTCAAAATAAAAACTTAAAAAAAAGGTTAAAAATTGTTCACATAATTGAGGGGGGAAAATAAAATATTATTTAAAAATTAAAATAAAATAATAAAGAGGCATTTAAAATATTCTTATTTAAAAAACCAAACTTAAAAAGATTATTTGCTTCTCTAATACCCCAGTCAACAGAAATTCAGGAGATGTGAACAAATGCAGCAGCCAAAGACCTACAGCAACAAAAGGACACCAGCAAGACCAGAAAGATATTTCTTTATACATATATATACACACAAAAAAACAGGGATGAAGGCTGATATCAGGTGGAGGATATGCTGGAGAAACCAGCCTGAAATGGTCTAAATGCCAACAGGCTGAATCAATATTTTTTGTGGGACTAAATTGCAAAGTAGGAGGGTGCATGGAAGGGGAGAGGGAAATGTATAGTGCCTTGGTCAAATTGAAAGCCATCAAAGAATAGAAAGTGACTCCTGTGGTCTCTCAGGAAGAGAAGAGCCTACAGGGGAGAAGGGAAGGAGGTAATGGGTAGGGGGGAAAAGTGTAGAGAATAGAGAGTGTGTCTTTTTTTTTTTTTGGTGGGAAGAAGTCTCAATGATAAATGCTTCAATGAGTGAAAAGAGATATTCTATGAAGAGACCTTTTACTGGGTGTTGTCTATGGTGATTTAGTACTTGAAAATAATACTTATTCTGCCTTGACCAGATAGGATTTGGAGCACCAAGGGGCAACTGATACAGGAGGGAATAGAAGGGTATGGACACAGAGAAGAAATTTTGAGGCAGATGGGGAAAAAAGAAGACCAGAAGAAGACTATAGTGAGCAGTGGGCTACATCATTGCTATTGGATGGTTTCAGCTCTATTACATGCTGGAATTGGCATTTTTATGGGGAGTGGCCACAATGGAAAGGGAGAATCAATGGGATAAGTTCTACCAGACAGTGGAAGAGGAGGTATACTAAAATGGTGACCTTCAAGGTTTTGATTCCATGAGGAACACAGAGAATAGAGAGGAAGTATAGAGGCTGTGAACTATAGGATGAGATCTAGAATATACAAAAAGAGAAGTATATGAAGAGTAGAAGATAATGAAGAGAGTAAGGGAGAGAAATGCTTTTTTTTTTGCTTTTTTTTTATTTTATTTTTTTTACTTTTTTTACATTTATTACGAGAAATGCTTTTTTGAAAGAGGTATAAAAAATGAAATTTAAAAATTTATGAACAAGGATTAGATGACCTACTAGACTGAGTAGGGAAAGTGGGGAGGAATTAAATAATCAGATACAAGCAGGAGGAAAAAAAGAAATAGTAAACAAATTCCAAGGGGGAAATCATCACAAATAGGAGAAAGTAGCAGGGGTGAGGAGAAGAGAGCAAGTAGGAATTACCACCTACCTTCCCCTCATGTTGACCCTTGGTTTTGTCATTTGATCAACTGTTGTTGTTCATCCTTTCTTTTCAAAGAGAAACAGTGGCATGATGGGATGACTTGCACATGAATTGGATGTGAAGCAGAATTGCTCAAAGTTATGAGTTTCTGTCTCTTCCATAGTCATCAAAATCAAGATGAATGGCAATGGCTCAGGATATAGTGAATGACCTTGGCATCTTTATTGTCTGAGCAAGCTCCACAGCATCTGCTTCAGTCATCTTCATGGCCCTTGGAACAATTTGTTCTCACTTACCCATTCCAACTGGCAAAATCTCCACATGCTTGCAGTAAGTATCTTCCTAACTCACATCCAGATAAATCCCCAATGAATTTGAAACCTTCCAGTTACCTTCAATTTGAGGTGTATGGAATTTTTAGGAAGGATTAGCTAGAGGAGTCCTTTCTTTTCTGGGCTAGTGTTTGCCTTTCACCCACCTGTGACTTTAAAAAGCTGTAGCATGTGCAGCAGCCATAGTAAAGCCATCCTGGCAGATTAGCTAATTACTAATGAAACCTAAAGATCCTATGGGTCACTCCTCAACTACACCCTTAGGACTTTTAGGACTTCTATCAACCCTACAATTAAACTTTCTTTTATATATTGTTTCCCTGAATTAGAGGGTAAGCTCTTTAGTTACAGAGACTCTTGTTTTTCCTATTGGTATTTCCAAAGTTTACACATAGTAAACACTTAATAAAATCTTTTCTATTCAGTCATTTATTATAATGTAAGAAGGCATATTTGATACCAAAGATATCACTGACAGTTAGTGGTATGAGACTTTATACTTTCAGTATGACTCTAAATTGTTTACTTTCTTCAAAAGAAGGAGGAAAGGCAAAAGAAGAGGAGGAGCAATGTATATAAAGATATACTCATAGTCATTTCTTTGTAGTCAAACCAAAGTCAAATATGAAGCTGCTGCTGTCAACTAGACAAAATGATGCTGAACATCAAAAGTAGAGGCTTTGAGTGAAGATCCAGAGTCTGCCCTGCTTCTCAGATTGCAAAATTCAAAATAGAAAGAAGGAAGACCAACAGGAGAAATGATTTTTGGACTTCAATAACAGAATGAAGTCAAATGTCACTGAAAAAAGACAAAGAAACTATGAGACCCAGTTATGTAGAAGTACTCAAGTAAAGCAAGTTTTTCAACTTGAGTCTTGAAGCATAGTGATCCAACTACATCTGACTCTGTCAATAATGGTTTTGTGTGCTTTAGAGCAGAGGTTTCAAACTCATAGTCCCCAAAACATGCGGTGCCATGAGAAACAGATTACAATGTAAATTGATTACCAGCCAGATCAGTGTTTAAGGGAAGAGTTTGTGACTGAAAAAGAGATAGAGGGATCACAGAAAGTAAAATGGATAATTTTGATTATATGAAGTTATTTTGGTTTTGTACAGACAAAAGCAATGAATCCTAAATTATAAGGAAAGCTGGAAACTGAGGGGGGTGGAATTTTACAGGAAATTTTTCTGAAAAAGATCTCCTATCTCAAATATATAAACAGCCAAATTATAAAAATAAGAGCCATTTCCTAATTGAGAAATGATTAAAACGGGCAGTTTTCAGAAGAAGAAATCAAAGCTAACAATAGTCATAAGAAAAAAATGTTCTAAATCACTAATAATCAGAGAAACACAAATTAAAGCAAGTCTAAAGTGCCACCTCACGCCCATCAGATTGGCTAACATGATAGAAAAGGAAAAAGAAAAATGCTTGAGGGAATATGGAAAATTAGGTACAATCATAGGTTTTATTGTTATTTATTTTAAACTTTTTTTTTATTTCAAGTTTCAGATCATTTCCCTCCCTCTGGTCCCACCCTCTCCCACCCTAATTCACTCTTGGTGAAGTTGTGAACTGGTCCAACCATTTCAGAGAACAATTTGCAACTATGCCCAAAAGGCTATAAAATTGTATATACCCTTTGACCTAGTAGTACTTCTACTAAGTCTGTAGCCCAAAGAGATCAAAGAAAAAGAAAAAAAGACACATATGTGCGAAAATATTTACAGCAGCTCTTTGGTCATAAAGAATTAGAAATTGAGGGATGAAGGGTTAAAAATTAAAGATTTAATTATAAAATTAAAAATGTATAAAAATGTGGTCACCAAAAATGTATTGCTTAAGTCAGGATGACTTTTTATGATAATTTATTTACAAAAGGAGAAAGAGTAAAAGTAAGGAAATGAGAGAGAATAGATAATTACTCTGGCCTAGTCTGAACCAGTCAGGGCTTCAGAGGCCCCAGCAAAGAGGGGCCCAGAGGTAAATTAAACAAGGATTCTAGCCACAAGGCCTCCTCCAAGGCGAGGGGCCTCTCCAGAGGCTAATACCTCCAGAAAAGCAGGAAAAGGAGTCAGCCTTTTCACTCACCCACATAGTAGTTCTAGAGGAAAATCTAAGAGCAGTCTGAGATCCCAAGGCAGAGCTCCTTCAAGGCCAAATTCGAAGGCAAAAGACCTCCTCACAGGAAGTTTTTTTCCACTTTTAAAGACCATTCCTTTCCTCACTTCCTGTGCCTTCCTTCCACTTTATGTGTACCAATTGCAGTTTTAGCTTTGCTTAGGACTGCCCAGGGAGCAGTCAGTCACTTTTCATTTGTCACTCACTATAGCATATGTGGGTAACAGACCTCCCCATACTTAAGGATTAGTGAAGTGTATACACTTCTGGTGATTAAATCTAAAAATGGGCAAGGGGAGAGTAAGTCCCATCTTCACAGGAAATATCCATCATCTGGGGAATGGGGAATAAATGAACAAGTCAAGGTATATGGCTGATATGTAATACTATTGTGCTATTAGAAATAACAAAGAGAATGGTTTCAGAAAAGCCTAGAAAGACTTATATGAACTGACGCAAAGTGAAGTAAACAAAACCAGAAGAACATTGTACACAGTAATAACAATATTGCAATGATAATCAACTATGGGAGACTTTTAGTTACTTTTTTATCAATATAATGATCCAAGGCAATTCCAAAAGAATTGAAAAATGCCACGTACCTCTAGAGAGAGAACTGATGAACTCTGAACAGAAGCATATTTTTTACTTTTTAAAAATGTTGCTAGCTTTTTTTTACAACATGGTTAATATAGAAATATGTTTTATATGACTTCACATGAATTTGTAACTGAAAATAATTTTTAATTAAATTTTTAAAAAAGAAAACATTGTTCCCTTAAAATGTAATTAGGAAATGTTTAACAAAATAAATAAAAATTCAATAAAACAATGTTAATTTGTAGTTTTCTAAGTCAATATTTGGTTATAATGGATCTGTTTCTATTTAAGTTTAACACCATTGCTTTAGAAGACTCCTATTAGACTACAGCAAGGAAGAATTTTATTTTTTTTAAGAGTTGGACATCTGCCAAAAGAAATAACATTTCCAGTGGACTTTCAGGAGCACAAGGAAGATCTTTGTATGGTTTTTTTTCTACAGGAAAAATCTGAAAAGCCTTTAAAGAAACAGGAAGAAAGGAGAGAATACAGATATACTGACATTTCTCTCAAAGAACCCACTACTGGGATACAGAAGAGTATCAAAACATAGAGATAGTGCAACTTCCTGTTAGAGAATGATGAAAGCTTCATTCCTTACGAAAAGTAGCCAATATTTTGATTCCAAAATTCAATCATCTTCATGATTCTAGATCCCATGATGTTTCAGATTTTAACAGGAACACCTAGAAATTAATCCCATGGCATTATGTCCTCGCCCATCCTGGAGGGCAGAACTTTTATCCTATTTGTCCTTTGTCCCTCCTTCTCTCCTCCACCCCAAATTTAACTCAGTTTAGGTTCTGCACCTATGAGGTGATTAATTAATATTTACTTAAATGAATTAGGGTTAATAATAGTTCCTATTTCTATAAATGTAAAGTGTACTTTACTCCTAATAACCCTGTGAGAGACATAGTGCAAAGATCTGTATTTTACAGAGGGGGAAAATAAGAAAGAGAAGGGAAGTTAGTTGTCTGGAATCACACAACTAGTAAGTGTTGGAGTCAATATTCAAACCATCCTATATGATTCCATGTTGAGAACTTTTTACTACTACAACTCTATCTCTGTAATGTATCCCAAACTACTGCCCCAATGGCCTTCAGAGGATCAAAACTCCTGAGCAGTCAGATCTACCCATCCCCAGCAGGATTCTCAAGAGTCTTTTACTTAAAATAGTTTGGGCATAAAGTCTTTCATAGTGAACTTCATCAGTCCCTCAGATACTGAGATACTGATACTGAGCTTGTATTATCAGAAAGAGGAAGGCAATTTCACTATTTCTGCTTGTGATCAGATACAGGGAAACAACCCTGCTTTTGATGTGTTGTTTTTTGGTGTTTTTTGTTTTTTTTGTTTTTTTTTTTTTTGAGGAACTATTCCTTTCACAGTCAAGAGCTTGGTACATATTTAATTTTCATTTCCCTTCTGGACCCAGCTTTTCATTTTCATTTTCACTCTGTCCCCAAATCATTCACCTTCAATAGTTCACCTTCGACAAGCTTCTTGAGACCTGCTGAGTACAGAAATCATGAGAGATACTAAGGGAGCTCACAGACTGGGAGAGACAGAAGGAGGAACTCGGAGACAAATACACTGACCCACTTCTGTTACTTGAGAAGTGAAATGGCCTTATCTGATTGTCAGGAGACCAGGGTTCTAGGTTCATGATCTCCATTCATTTATCTACTTATTAATTGGAAACTGAAGGATTTGGGTTAGCTGATCTTCAATTTTCCTTTGGTTCTAGAAACATATGACCTATACCACTGAAACATTTCTTTAGGATCCAATATGATTTTAGATCTCAAAATTAAATTATGAGGGGGCAGCTGGGTAGCTCAGTGGAGTGAGAGTCAGGCCTAGAGACAGGAGGTCCTAGGTTCAAACCCGGCCTCAGCCACTTCCCAGCTGTGTGACCCTGGGCAAGTCACTTGACCCCCATTGCCCACCCTTACCAATCTTCCACCTATGAGACAATACACCGAAGTACAAGGGTTAAAAAAAATTTAAATTATGAGATAATTAGCATTGTGCTAATTAGTGAAAAAAAACATGATCTGGGATGAGGAAACCTAGAACTAATTTGATTCTACCAGACTTAATGTGTCTTTAGTCTCAAGAAAGTCACTTATGTTTGTGCTTTACTTTCCTCATTTGTAAAATAAGCATAAAGATACCTGTCTTACTTTTCCAAAATGCTTTGATAATTATGCAGCATTATGCCAATGAAAGAAATCCAATATTAAAAGCTACAAAATCATAGAATTCCAGAAAAGGAACTTATGGACTGGCCATGATAACTCCACTCTACTCAACTTGATTCAATACCTTCTTGAATACTCACCACCTCACAAGGCAATTGGGAAAACCCATATTCAAACACTTTTTGTGACACATTTTGATTGTCTAACTCCTGGTAAGTTGCTTGATCTCACTGAACCTCAGTTTCCTCATCTTTAAAATGAGAGTTTTGGATGTGATGATCTCTAAGTTCCCTTCTATCTCTAAATCTATAATAATATTAGGAAGGGATATACCATACTCTGATGTTAACTATTTTATTCAGCTGGGCATTAACCAAGGCTAATATGGTATAGTTGAAAAGTCTGAATTAGTCAGAGGACAAGACTCTACCTCATTTCCTCAAATGCAGAAGGATGACTAGACAGATCCTTTCTAACTCAAAATTTTATGATTTTACAACTTCTAGGTCTAAATCCCCAAAGAGATCAAAGAGGAAAAGGATGCATACATAAATACACATGTACATACATACACAAATATTCGCAGTAGTTCTTTCCTTTGCCAAAAAATGCGTTAGAGGTTTTCCTTCTATTAAGGAATAGATTAAGCAAGTATGGTACATTAGCCTAATGGAATATTATTATGCCATAAGAAATGATTAAATGGAAAATTCTGGATGGAACTAGGAAGACTCTATGAAGTGATAAAAAGTTAAGTAAGCAGAAGTAGGAAAACAATTTATATAATGAAAGCAACATTATAGAAAAAAAAAGAACTTTGAAAGACTTTATAACTCTGATCAATGAAATGACAATTTCAGAAGATGGGCAATGAAACATGCCCCTCACCCCTTGCCCCAGAGATAATGAACAAAAAATGCAGAGAGCCATTCATTTGGGGACTTGGTCAAGGTGGGAATTTGTTTTGTTAGACCACATGCATTTGTAATGAGGGCTTTATTTTTTGTTTTGTTTTTTTTGTTGTTTGAGGGGGAGGGACCATGAAAGAAGCTGGTTGTAAATGCATTAAAAACAATAACAACAAATTAGAGGACTAAAAAAGAAACAGACAAATTTTTAAAGTAAGAGAAAAGGAGGGCCATTTCATTTCACAATCCCAAAGACTGTGCCTAATAAATAGATAAATCAGGCGAATGATAAGCAAAATAAATTCCATGATTCTAACTTCTACTTGAATAAAAAAGAGTGATAATGATTATAGACTAAAGTCTTTAACTAATCACTCATCTATTAAGCAAAAAATAAGAGGAAAGAAGAGGGGAAGGATGATGAAGGGAGGAGAAAAAAGGAGGTAGAAGGAAGAAAAAAAGAAAAAATATATCAAGTTATTTTTGACTTGTGGTGCACAGGCAGGATGTATGACATAGTTCAAACATTGAGGTTCTTTTTATCTCTCTCAGTGTGAAGCAAAGTTTCTCTATTAGTGTTCAGGGTGACAGAATACTTCGCATTCACTAAAGTAGTTATAGTTCATGCAGATGGGATAGAGCATCTTTGGCCAAATGATGCACAGGAAAGCAGTCTGTTTGCCACATTGCTTGTAGTGTGCCTGGATACCTCACAGGAGACCATACTCAGTACCACACACTAAGAACTAGAACCAATGTTTGAGAAATGTCACAGATGAACATGTAAAGTTGAAGAGAATCTGACAAATCTTCTAGTTCAATCTTCTACCTGAATTCAATTCTCTTTTATAAGACCTATTTCAGATTCAAGAGACATTTATTTAGTAGCCACTGTGTGCAGAACACTATGTTAAGAACTAGGAGAGATACAAAATTCAGATAATGCATAATCTTTGAATTCACAGAACTCATAGGGAGATAAGATGATCAGTCAACCATAACATTACATGTTCTTATCTTACAAGAGAAGTGAGTCATCTGGCCTCCACTTAAATACTACTCTCTTATAACTAGAGAACTTAACATTTTCACAAGGCTTCCTATTTTATTTTTGGATCACAAACTTCATTATATTAAGCCCACAATTGCTATCTTTTAGAGCTGAAAAGCATGGGTCATAAAGAATAAGGATCTCAGACAGCAAAAAGACTGAAATCACCTAGTCACATCTGTACCTGAACTGGAATACTTTCTCTAGCAGCCCTGATAAGGAGTCAGTCATGTAAGCATTTATTAAGCAATTAATAGTGTTATGGATAAAAAGGGGGTACACTAAAAGTTGGGGGGGGTGCTCTCCTTCCCTTGCTGAGTGACAGAGGGGTAAAAAGTGATTGAGGTGATAGGAGAGGAATGAAAGGGATGGCTGAGTTTAGGGAGGAATGGACAAGGCATAATTTTATAATATTATATAATTGGTAAGGGTACAGGGTGAGGTGTTCAGGAGAGGCAGTTAACACAGACTAGACACCCAAGCCAGAGAAAGAGGATACTGAGGGGTAATAGGCTGAAACCTTCCAGGCAGGAAAGGTACTTCTGCTCTGTTCAAGCATCAGGGACCAACTGAACTTTCTCTCAGAATTCTAAGACTTATAAACTGCCAGAAGTTTTCAGTTGGCCCTCTGCAAGAGCAACACCTCTCTCGCATCTTTTGCATTACACTAGGCATGATTATCCAGCCAAGGAAAGGATCATAACTAGAATTATAGATGTAGAACTTAAGAGACAAGAGATAATGTAAACCAGAGGTATGAAATGCCTCCACAGGCTGCATTGCTGGCAACACTCCAAGGCACAGCCAGAACCACATTAAAATCAGAAAATATTTAGCAAAATAAAGAAAAATATAGGAAATTATAAGTAATGTTAACGAATGGTTTTCTAAATGAATATGCAGCCTAAGGGATCTTTTTATATAGTTTATCAGTTTCCCACTTCTATTTATATTTGACATCACTGGTCTAGATCAGTGATGGGCAAATTATAGCCCCCTGAAATGTTGGGGGGGGTGGGCATTATTACTAATCTGATGAATACAATGAGTATGATACAATACAATGAAACTTCGAAAGAATTGCCTTAGAAACAGACTGACAGATGAGCATTTCCTTTCCTTTGGCCTCCTCTTTAAAAAGTTGCCCATCACTGCTCTAGATCATATTCATTTTATAAATGAGAAAACTGAGTTTAGTGATACCTAAGCTCCGAGGTCATGACAGAACTCAGATTCAAATCAAAATCATTTCATACCCTTCATGCCCTATAATCCTTGGATCCAAACTTAATTCTCTTGATTTTGTGGTGCTTTTTCTTCATGGGACCTGGGAGCTGGGAGATATCATAGAATATGGGAAGAAAGAAAAAGAAGTCTACAGTGGTAGCAAGTTCCCTCCCTCTGGAGGTGTTTAAACCAAAACTTAACAACTTATTAAGAATGTTGTAATCATGGATTTGTTTAGTTGGATCAGGTGCTCTCCAAATTCTAATTTTTAGAAAGAAGACCTTTAAATGTAATGAGCACTTCCCCCTGTTAGCTATTAAGGGAAAAGGGAAATGAATATTAAATGTTATATACTTTCTACTATGAAAAAATATGATAAAATACATAACTTTTCTTTAATAAACTTTGAGTTCAGGCTAAAGATAGACTCATTGGCTGGAAAGATCCGGAGTGAAATAAGCAGAACCAGCAGAGTATTGTACATAGTAATGGCAATATTGTGGAATGATCAACTCTGAAAGACTTAGCTACTCTCTACAATACAATGATCCAGGACAATTCTGAAGGACTTTCGTCAAAGAATGCTATCTACCTCTAGAGAAAGAACTATTGGTGTCACTATTTCTCACTTTAGTTTATTTGGAGGTTTTGGTTTTATGTGATTATTATTATCAATATATTCATCTATTTCATAATACATTTATCACCCAGATCAAATTGCTTACTGTCTCTGGAAGGAAGGAAGGGAGACAATTTGGATCATATAACTTCAGAAAACTTACGTGATAAATTGTTATTACATGTAATTGTTAAAAAATCTTTACCAAAATATTATGTAAATGTTTATGTAAATAAATGTTCCTTCTGGAAGTCCTAATATCTTTTAGTAAAGATATTAGGTCTTTCAGAAGGAGAAAAGTACCAGAGAAGCCCATTTTTCCCACACAAACTCCCCCAAAAATCTTTTAAAAAAACCAGAAAGGCCAAGGATGAAAAAAATCTGAAAAGAAACAGAAGTAAGGTCCTTTGTCTAATTCAGAACTATTAAAAAAAAAAACAGCCAGAAAGTAGTGGAGGCAGAGAGCCATGTTAGGAAGCCAGTACAAGCTCCCGTAGACAGATGTTAAGCCAGCCAGCATTCCAAACAGGTAGATAGCTCTAGTAATCAGGAACCACAAGTCATATTCTGGTCCGGGACTGGTAGAACAGAAGTAGGGGTGACAGAATCAGCTCCCAAAGTCTCCTTTCTGAGGAGACAGAGCCTAGCCTCATGGCACTGAAAGATTCAGCAAGAGAAGGGGCCAACTCATACCTGGGTACCAACACCTGAGCAAGAGCCAAAGTTACCATGATCTCCAATTCCCACTAGGTACCATCTAGGCCACCATAGGGGATGGAACCATTTCCTAAATAAGAATTGTGGAAAAAGAAGAAGGCAGAAACTGGCCAAGGCTAATCAGAAAACTGCCTGGGGGTGGTGTGCAAGAATTGAAGAAGGGGGCAACTGGGTAACTCAGTGGATTGAGAGCCAGGCCTAGAGATGGGAGGTCCTAGGTTCAAATATGACCCCAGATACTTCCTACTTGTATGACCCTGGGCAAATCACTTAACCCTCATAGCCTAGCTCTTACCTAGGTTAAAAACCAATACACAGTATTAATTCTAAGATGGAAGGTAAAGGTTTAAAAAAAATAGAATTGAAGAAGAAGGTAGATCCCCAAAACAGCATTCCATTGAGGTCAGTAACTTAATACAGATTGCAGAGGGAACAGGAACAAAGTCTACCCATCCCATTCAAGATTACCCTAGAGCCCAAGCAAAAATTCCCAATTAAAGAAAGAAAGCTTAAGAAATGAATAAACAGAAGGAAATACTAAACATAAGAGAAGTATAAGGAATAAAAGAAAAGATAAAAGTAACAATCCAACAAGTACAAACAGAACCTCAGAAAGGGGGAAAAATTACTTGCCCACATGGAATATAAGTCTGCATGTAAGAAATAAAGAGAAAAAAAAAGAAATTAGAGTTTTGGAGAGAAAAACTTAAAGAAATATAAATGGCATACTTAGAGTGGTAAATCTTAGCCAAATAGTGAACTTTCTAAAAATAGAATGAAGCAAACAGAATTCCATGACTCTGGGAGATGACAAGAAATATTAGGAAAAAAGTCAAAAGATTGACAAAATAGAGGAAGTGTCTATTATCTAGTATCAAAAACAAATGATCTGGAAAATAGTTTTGAGAACAATGGCTTAAGAATTATTAAACTTTCTGAGAATCAAAACAATGACCAAAACAATCCCAGATGCTAAATTTCAAGAAATCATAAATGAAAACTATCCAGATATATTAGAACTAGAAAGCAAGTAAAACTAGAAAAAATCCAGCAATCATGTCCTGAAAGGAAAACTAAATTGAGAACAATAAGGATTCATATCCAAAATCCAGTTTCCAAACCAAAGAAAAAATTCTGGAAGCAATCAGAAAAACAATGAATTGAAGCATGATACATATAGAAGTAGTAACTACTACAAACAAGAAAAGATCTTTCAATATAGTATTCCAAAAGGCAAAAAAAAAAAAAATGGCTTACAACCATAAGAATAACCTTCCTTACAAAACTGAGTATAATCTAATCTAATAGGCAGAATGAATTCTATTCACAAAAGAGAAGAATTTCAAGCATCATTTCCCAGCACTCATCAGGAAAATAAAAAGAATAGAATTGAACAGAAATTTTAAAAATATAAACACAGGAACTAGAAGGGGTCTAAGAACATAGGCTGCAATCTTTAAAAGGTGGAAGAACCTTAAATATTACCTCGTCTAACCCAGTAATTTTATACATAGGGGAAAAGGACTAGAATTAAAAGGTGATTTGCACAGGGTCATAAAACTAGAAAGTGGCTAAAATTCAAATTCTTCCAATTTAAGTCTAAAGCTTTCCACTACAATGTATATGTAGTGACTACATCATAGTCTTCACTACTTGTTTAGCGTGTGTGTGTGTGTGTGTGTGTGTGTGTGTGTGTGTGTGTGTTTTCATCATTGCCCTTGGGGTATTTATGAGATAATTCAGTTTAGGTTCCTGACATTCTGTTCAAAAGCAAAGGCAAGTAACATTGGACAAATCATTTCAAGCCATAGTTTACTCATCTATAAAGTAGAAGCATTCATACCCCAAAATTATACATTTCTCAACATTGTTGCTCTTAAAGTACAGAAATGAAAGCATCAATATTATTCAGTTTGTCAGTAGTTTCCACATGGGCTTAGTTGGTAAAGGGCTTTTACAGGAAACAATTTGCAACCTATTTAAAGAGTTCAAACACACCCACTTAACTGCACTACTTCCTGAAAAACTTTCTTGGACTGGAAAATGAGCTGGGTATATAAGGACTGAGCATGAGTTCCCCTGAAGGCTTGAATACTGAGCAAGTTACTCTTCTTGGCCTTTCTTGGGAATAATCCTGCCATGACATTCCAGACTTGGTGATGTATTAGCCTGGGCTGGTTCCATAGGTTGAATTATCTTTGAAGAAACTGGCATTATCTGGATGTTCTTGATGCTTCTGCTCTTGGTCTCCTTTGAATGATCTAGTGCTGGGAAATAAGACAAAATATTTGACTCATCTTTCAAACTCCCTCAACAGACCTTTCATGAGAGCACTAAATGTTGGATGTTTTGATGGGAAGAGGAACAGAGATAACAGGTAGGAGCAGAATCTAGGGTTTGGGAAGCAAAAAAAAGCAAAAATTGAGGTGGGGGAGGTTTAGAAAGCACTAGATTTAGAGGCAGCAGACAAATTCTATTATCTTAGGAATAAAATATGAGAGCCAAGAAAATAAAATTATGTTATAGAAAAGAAAAGAAGACATTTCTATGCTTTTTGTGAGGAATACAAGGTAATGGCAGAAAACCTTGCTTAATTGACATTTTTAAGAAAGGAGAATGAAGCCCTTTCATTTGCAGATGCTTCCTCTTAGAAGGTCAAAATTTTAGACTCTAAACAAGAGCCCTTTGGTCACATTACCTAGTGATTAATTTTGTTTTAATTATACATCTAACAAACACCAAAAACAGATTAGCATTTCCATATACAAAGTAGAAGTCAGTATATGAAGTCAGTAAGCTCTATTATGTCCAGCTTGCTTCTTTATATTTTCAACATATTGTGTTCAAAGCTATCTCATTTCTGCTTGTCCATTACCCCCTGAATTTTATTCTGTTCCACCCTATGGATTTTAAAAATGTTTGAATGATCCTCTTTCCTTTCTTTTCTTCTTTTTCTTTCTTTCTTTCTTTCTTTCTTTCTTTCTTTCTTTCTTTCTTTCTTTCTTTCTTTCTTTCTTTCTTCCTTCCTTCCTTCCTTCCTTTCTCTCTTTCTTTCTTTCTTTCTTTATCAGAGATACTATGAATCTCTCACTTCTCTGTCAGAAGGTGGGCAGCAAGCTTCAGTTTCAGTCCTCTAAAATCATGATTGGTCATTGCTCAAGTCACAAATCTTTCAAAATTTTACAGGGCTGATTTTATTGCATAAACGGTTCACCAGCTCCTGGTCATTTCATGATACATTAGTTCATACAAGTCTTTCCAGTTTTAAAACTTTCCCTTTTAGGGACATTGAGGTGGCTTAGAGAATATAGAAATAGGCTTGGAGATGGGAAGTTTGGGGTTCAAATATAGCCTTAGATACTTTCTAACTGGGTGACCGTAGGCACATCACTTAACCCTAGTGCCTAGTCCTCACCTCTCTTTTGCCTTGGAACTGATACTTAGTGTCAGTTCTAAGACAAAAGATCAGATTTTTTTTTAATTCTCCCTTTTATTATTCCTTACAACACAATATTTCACTATATTCATTAATAATATGAATATTTAGCCAATCTTCAGTTTATGAGGTACTGTTTTTTTAAATTAATTAATTTGTTGGTTGGTTACATTAAAATTCCCAGGTATCTCACCCCTTCTCTCCCCTCCCCACACCATAGAAGGCATTACCTGACAAAAAAAATTATATATATATATATAAATTATGTCTTCCATATTCTATTTAGTAGTTCTTTCTCTGGAGGTGGACAATCACAAGTTATTCTTCAAATATTAATTCTGTAGCTGTATGTAATGTTCTCTTTTTTTAAAACTCTTACCTTAACTATTGATCTTAAAATCAATACTGTCTATTGGCTCCAAGGCAGAAGAGGGATAAGGGCTAGACAATGGGGGTTAAGTGACTTACCAAAGTTCCACAGTTAGGAAGTGTCTGGTGCCAGATTTGAACTTGGACCTCCCATCTCTGGGTCTAACTCTCAATCCACTGAGTCACCCAGCTGCCCCTTATAATATTCTCTTGGTTCTATTCATTTCACTCTTCATTATTTCATACAGGTCTTTCCTAGTTGTTTGTTTGTTTGCTTTTACTAACCAGCCCATCATTTCTTATGGGGCACTCAGTTTTAATAAAAATGTGCCACCACACATTTTCCTATAACAAAGAGTGTTGCTATCAGTATTTTTGTACAAATGACCCATCTGTCTTTATGTCTCTGCCTAGTAATGATATTTCTGGGTCAAAGAAAATGCAAAGTTTAGTGATTTGGGGATGTAATTCTTAATTGCTTTCCAGAATGACTAGAGATTAATTCTGTTTTAATTCTACATTTAACAAACACCAAATTTAACAAATAATAATTTGTAGTTTTACCAATAGTAGATTAATGTGCCTAATCAACAACTCCACCACTATCCCGACTCCAACAATTGTCATTTTCATCAATCTTAAGGGCATGAAGTGGAATGTCAGTGAGTGATTTGGAGCATTTTATTCAAATGCCTATTAATAGATTGGATTCATCCCCTGTTGTTTGTATATGTTTGCATTAGTTTCCTACATTTCTTATATATCAGATGTTTATCAGAGAAATTTGTTGCAAAAATTTTTCCTAATTAAAATTTTCCCTTTTAATTGCGACTGTATTGCTTTTGTTTACACAGAAGTTTTTTGATCTCGATATGGAAATCCAAGGGGAGACGTTCATTAGGCAACTGGAGGTGTTAAATCAGTGCAATACAATTTTAGTTAGTTTAGTAATTAAAGTCTTTAGCTCAGGAAAGAGATTAAGGATATATATCAGTTTTGGAATTGTCAGCTTAGGGATGATAATTGATCCCATAAGAATTGATGATATCATCAAGAGAGAAAATTTATAGAATGAACAGAAGAAAGTACAGGACAGAGCCTTTGGTGATACACGCACATGGTAGATAGGAAGAAGAAAGCATGTCCAGGAACTTGTAGTCAAAAATGATGACAAGTAGATGAATGAGTAAATCATTTAATAATTTCTTATTTGTGCAAAACACTGTGTTAAACACTGGGAAAACAAATAGAAAAGTTTAGATAGTCCTGCTCTCAAGGAGCTTGCATTCTAATTGGGGAAACAATATATGGAAAAGTCCCGTTGTCCTTATGGGGCAGCAGCAAAGCATATGCCTCTTCTTTAATGAAATTTCTACTAATAAAATCATATCAGTTTCTGATGTTGAATTATTTGACAGTGTCAAAGACTTTAGTAGGTTGGTAAGTTCAGTGGGCACAAATGAAAGGTTTGTTTTGTTGTTTTTTAAAATGAGGAAGAATAGCATTTTCTTTCTTTTTTTTTAACTCTTAACTTTTGTCTTAGAATTGATACTAAGTATTGGTTCCAAAGCAGAAGAGCAGTAAAGCTATTAGGGTTAAGTGATATGCCCAGGGTCACACAGCTAAGAAGTGTCCGAGGCCATATGTGAACCTAAGCCCTCCTTCTCCAGGGCTATCTCTCTATCCACTGGGCCACCCAAATGCCTGAGAAGAGCATTTTCACAGGCTTTAAGGAAGGCTGCCGTGGATAAGAAAAATTTGAAGATGAAGAAAAGAGAAGGAACTGATCAACAGCATAACAAATTATATGCACATCTCTATGACCCAATCTGGGAATACAAAGGAAGAAACAATAGGCCCTGTGGAAATGAACTTTTAAGCCATTCTTTTAGCAGAACTTCTGTTTTTAGAAAAGGCTTTGGACTAACCAATCACAGACCTCTTACCTACTTCCTATGATGGCTTAAGTCATGGGTCTTTATTTCTAAACTTAGTTCAGAAATCAGGTAATCTGTATTGGGTTAAGTTTAGAAATTCCACTCTCTTGCTAATTATTGATCTTTTCTGGTCCCAATGAATTCTAGCTGGCCTGGGAAATATTATGAAAAAGAGAAGAAATTGGATCTGATATCTTTAGCTGCCAAGTAAGGATATCTGGTTTGCTGTCCAAAATATCTGAACTTTTATCTTGCAACTGAACTAGAATAATGAATTCTTCTTAGTCCCATCAGAGAAAATGAGGTTCATTGCTAGTCACTATTATCAAATTTCCAACCAATCATGTTGTTCCCTGCACTTGATCTAGTGTAACTAATCATTTTTTACTTAATCCTATAATGTTATTTACTCTAACCCTTTTCCTTTCCTTTTGTGGTTTTTAGCTTTAAGAGGATTCAGTCTATTTGCAGTTTCCCAATGTATGCATCCTCTGATCCTGTCCACATGAAAGATGTAATTTTATAGACTCTGACTCCTCTGGTTTATTCATTCTGAGTCTAAGGTCTACCTTAATTGCATGCTGATCCCTATCTGAGTCTGGAGTCCTGACTCTTCTGGTTTATTTATTTTGAATTGGAGTTTCTCCTATTCTGGGTCAGCAATTGATACCCCTGATTTCAAGGAACTTATGATCCTATGCAAATAAAGCTAATACAAGGAAGAATGAGTTATGTGAAAAGGAGAGGTCAAAAGAAAAATGTGGTCTAATTGGACCTTACGAGAAATGAAACACTTCAATAAACAGATATACCAGCACATTCATGACATGAGGAAAAGGTGCATAAAGAAATACAAAAAATCTTGAGGGAGCAGAGCAAGATCAGGGGATTAAAGCAGTACAATTTGATTGGAAGGTAGATTAGATGAAAGGGAGGAGCATTAGTAAGAATCATTAATACAATAATAAGTAAGAATCATTAATACAACAATAAAAGGTAAAAGATAAAGTAAATATATCATAGCACGCATAACTTGTATAAACCCTAACCTTCACCTCCCAACAAATCCTCTAATTAGCAGGTTAGATATCCAAAGTAAGGCTACTGTTCTGTTTGGAGCTCTAAAGATAACCCCAAGGAATTGGGAGTGCTATAATTTATAAGCCCCAATCTAGAATATTTACCCCAATATTAATCATGTTTCAATCTCCCCACTATCATTCATCAGTATTTCCTTAATATCATCTAACTACCAATATCATTTTGACCATTCAGTTCTCTCCAATATCAATTAGTAATTAACATTGACTAGGTTTTTCCACAGAGATGTTGCCTAAGAAAATAAAGGAGAAACCGAAATATTAAAGCATCCTCCTCAAACCAAGGCATACCAACCAGTCGACCACTTTGGGGAAAATTAACTCATACTTGAAGTGGTAACTACCAAATATTCACCCTATAGTTTTTAGTTTGGAGGGTGACACCAGTCACATTACAAATGAGTTATTCCTTGACTTATAGTAGACAATACTTGTTGCTGGGTTATTTCACTGTTAGGCAGGGTCAAAGAGGTCATTCCACAGGACTAGGACTTCACTGGTTGCTATTCCTGGATCTCTGATGACTTTTCTGAGTTTTTGAAGCTCATAAGGTCTCGACCTTGGTTCATTTATGTCTGATATTCATTCACCCATAAGATAAATACACAAAGAGAAAAATAAATATAGATGCTATGTGGGGAGATAAAACAGAGGCACCTACTACCTCTTTCTCCACTTAAAGGCTTATCGCATTACTTTTTCCTTATTCAAAAGCCCCCAGGAGGAGAAAAAGACAGAGAGAAACAGGCAAAGAAACAGGCAGAGAGAACTTTTGTCTGTGCCTTTGGAAACCATTCAGTTCTGGCTCAGCAGTCAAAGTTTTTGTCACCATTCAGTAAGCAGATAAAACACAGTCATAGGGTACTGTATGGAATACAGGAGGCAATTTCCAGAAACAGACTCACCAAACCTCTGTGGCTGGTGAATACCAGATAGACAATATTATGCATGTCTACCTTTACATGTAGGAGCTTAGACTCTAGTCTAACTTTAGAAGTTAGAAGAACTTTAGAAACTGCCTAGTCTAATTTCTTTTGTGTTCATTTTTTAATAGATGAAGAAAAAGAAGCAACTTGTTCAATAATACAAGCAGTATTTGGTAAAGTTTGAACTTGATCCTAGGTCTTCTGATTCAAAATCCAGTGCAATTATTCTATGATTTTTAGAGGTATCAACACTTTAAATAAATAAAGGAATCCCTTTGGAACATTAAGTTTTCACTTTGTAGTGTAATAAAAACTTATCTTTATAATTTTCAACACACTTTCTTACACTTAACAGGTATTTTATTTGATCCTTGACAACTCTGTGATGAAACTAAAACACAGAAAAGTTATCTAAGTGTCACATATTACTGGGTGGCAGAGCCAGAACTTGACTGCCATGCCAATATTCATTTGTCACATGGCATATATTGGTGATATATAAATATGCATACACATACACACATGTGATTGAATAGGGGCTCCATATTGTAAATGATATGCAGAACTCTGGGATACATAGGACTAATGTTTTAAAGTCATTTATCTTATCTATTTTACTTGGCCCTCCCTCAAAAACTATAAATAATATTACTGTATCTTTAGGAGTCAAATGGAATATACTGGTAAAAAGAGTTTATGCTAACAATTGGATGTCAGTTAAAAAAATGTCTTGCTATGAAGTACCTATCCCTGTGGAGTCAGAGAGATTGAATATGTTTATCTGTGATTTATAAAGAATCTGTGGAGAAAAAAAGAAATGAAGATATTGAAACTTTTACTATAAAGTGTTATTTTATATTATTATATTATACTTATATTTTGATATATTTATAGTATTATATATTACATATCTATATCAGACCTGTAAAGTACTATTTTTTTTAATCATAGAGACAATTCTACAAAACCTATGAGGAGTTAGCAAGTACTGTGTGTTTTGGAAACATTTTTTCCTGTGATTCCTAAGGCAAGAAAAAAGAAAAATGACTAATTATACCTTATTTTCTGAACTATTATAAGGAGAAATCTTCATTACCTTAATTAGTATCAAGAATAAGCTAAGGGGCAGCTGTGTAGCTCAGTGGAGTGAGAGTCAGGCCTAGAGACAGGAGGTCCTAGGTTCAAACCCGGCCTCAGCCACTTCCCAGCTGTGTGACCCTGGGCAAGTCACTTGACCCCCATTGCCCACCCTTACCACTCTTCTACCTATGAGACAATACACCGAAGTACAAGGATTTAAAAAAAAAAAAGAATAAGCTAATTAGTTTGGACTGTTTTCAAACAAGTGAAGTGGAACCATCTATTGTTATACTGAAGGTTTGAGGTAACCCTGGCTCTGAACTTCCATTTGGCAAAATATTGTAAAAATATATTTATATTTCTATATACCTTTGTTTATTAGATTTCATTTATTACTAAAAGATATATTTGGGAATTTCAATATTTATAGAAATAACGAAAAATTAATCAGAAAGTATTTGTTAATCATATACTATGTGCTGGACATTGTGCTAAGCAATGAATATGTAAGTACATAGAATGAAATAATTCCTATTCATAATGAGCTTGAATTCTAACAGGGGAGGCAAGCATATGTATGTATTTATGTATGTATGTGTATATAGGTGAGAGAGGAGAGAGGTGAGGGGAGATATAAATATAAATGCAAAATGAATAAATATAAAGCACTTAAATTACAGGAGAGGAAAGCACTAGTAATTTCAGGGACCAAGAAAGGGTTCATGCAAAAGATAACATTTGAGCTTCAGCTTAAAGAAAAAAGGAGACTTTATGAAGTGTAAGTAAGAAAGGAGGATATTATAAACATGGGAGACAGTCAACACAAAGGCTAACAAAGGCCAACGTGGGTAGTTCATGGACTATATAGGATGTGGAGTGGTATCCAGTAAAATTGGAAAGACTAGTTGGGGCCATGTTATATATGACTTTAAGCAGAAGAGTTTGCATTTTAGCTTAGATGAAATAGAAAGCCACCGGAGTTGATTTAACAGAGAAGTCATATGATGATTTTCGTACTTGAGAAAAATTACTTTGGTAGCGTGTAGGATAGACCAAAGTGTTGAGAAACTTAATTGCAATGAGGAGGATGTGGTAATAATCTAGGCAAGAGGGACAGCTAGGTGACTCAGTGGATAAAGAGTCAGTTCTAGAGACAAGAGGTCGTGGGTTCAAATCTGTTCTCAGCTGTGTGACTCCAGGCAAATCACTTAACTACCATTGCCCATCCCTTGTTGCTCTTCTGCCTTAGAACCAAGAGTTTAAAATAATGATAATAGTAATAATCAAGGCAAGAGGTAGTAAGGGACTAATAAATGAAAAGATTAAGTGAAAAAGGATTTGTAAAGTACTTATTATTGGGAAAGGAAGTTTCTCCAATTCATTAAATAGCCGTTACTTAATTAACAGGGTATGGGAGAATCTAGCAAATTAATAAAAGATTACAACCTTATTAATTAGAAGGAAAATATGCATTCGTACCCTGAGATTCCCGAAGAATGTAAGATAATAAAATTAAATACATAGCAACAAGTCAAGTTGTTATGGGGTTACAACTGGGTATTGTGGGGTACAATGGTGAACCCCTGGGTTCAGAAAGGATACCTTTTGCAAGAATGCAAGACTCCCAAACTTAGCTTAAAAGTAAAAAAAAAAAGATTTATTAGTAAGATAGGATTAATGGCCAACAAGACAGCATGAGTGGAACAACCTGGGTGTTGCTCCCAGAATGCCTTGGTTCAGGGGTTTTTATACCCTTTACAGCGAGTATGTGATTTATGTCATGGTGTGGACGTGACTCTAGAGTGGTAAGGGCTTAGTTATTCGGTGGGGTGTGGGATCTGCCTGGAGACCCTCATGGTTTCATCAGGTACAGCCTGATGGTATCAAGGTATAACCTGGAGGTGCATCTCTTTGTCCATCTCAACCTAAAGGACATCTAAGAATGATAGTAATCTCAGAGTCTTGTGATAGCTATCAGATGTTCTTGAGTTGGGACACAAGGACAGAAAGGAGCAAGGGAATTTCCCTGTTTACACTTTGCCTGAGCTAAGGGGTACAATGTCCATGGCATCTCCCTTCCATGCCCATGCCAAAGTGACACACAGTGAGAAAACTCTGTAAGTGTAGTCAACTCCAAAAAAACTTGCCATATAAGGGGGGCTTATCCTCCAAACTGCTTCGTATTTATAATGTCCTTTCAGATTACCATAGATGTGGATAATGGGAAATCTGTTAATCAAGGTGGAAATCCTCTAGTACTCCCCTCAATACTCAGGGAGTTAACCAGGGACTGATTTGAACTGTGATTGGCATGCCAGAAGACATAGCCGGAGAAATATGGATTTAAGAGTAAGAGTTTAGAAGAACAGAAGTGATAGAAAGCCATGGAAGTAGAAAAGTAATAACAACAAGGTTAAGCAGCACCATGATTAAACTCACATAAAGAGGCAGACACAAGACTTAATGTCTAACACCTCCTTTTTACTATATTGTCTCTTCCTTGAAAAGGCTTGCTTATTGCCCAAACTATGTGTCTTGAGAATTTATTTTGGGGGCAGCTAGGTGGTTCAGTGGATTGAGAGCCAGACCTGGAAATAAGAGATCTGGGTTAAAATCTGACCTCAGATACTTCCTAACTGTGTGCCTGGGCAAACCACTTAACCCCAATTGCCTAGCCTTTACTGCTCTTGTACCTTATAACTGATATTCAGTATTGATTTCTAAGACAGAACATAGGGCAATGATGGACAACTTTTAAGAGATAGAGTGCCATGACATGCTCCCATCCCACACCCTAGACCAAGGGCCATGCCCAAGTCCCCCTAGAGACTACATACTGTGCCCCTCTCCCCCCACTAAGTGCCGGGAGCACCCTGCTTCCCCACCTTACTCCCATTGGACTATTGGGCATCAGTGGAGGATGGATGGTGTAGTCAGACTTGGGGAGAGGGAGAGGGGAGGGACTTAAGCACTCTAGTCTGCTCCCCTTTATTTATGTGAGCTATGATCCCCTCAAACTTAGCTCCTCTCCAAAGTGGAAAATGAGGGGACCTTGAAAATGTTAAAATACACCCTCTAGCCACTATTGAAGGAACTGGAAGCCATTTGCAATGGAGGGAGAGAGAGAGAGAGAGAGAGAGAGAGAGAGAGAGAGAGAGAGAGAGAGAGAGAGAGAGAGAGAGAGGTGGACAGGAAAAAAAAGGCAAAAAAACCCCAGCTTATAGGAAAACCCCTTATTTATAGGAAAATATAACCCTCAGGTTAAATGACATCATCCTGACACATTCACTTCACAAGGTCCAGTCTTCCAGAAGCAAGTATTCTTCAAATTAACCTTTTTAGCAAATGGTCAAGGGTTGAAGTCAAATTTTAATCTGAATGCAGGGCTGATTGGGAGATTGATACTTTACAGAGTTTCAAAACTTATTCCTAAATCACTAGGCTACAGTTTTGAACATTTTAAAAGTAGAAACTCAAAAGACACATCCCCAAATCCCAAAAATACTTTGTATAGTAAAGACACTGGTTGCTTCTGATAGTAAAGACATAAATTGTTTCTGTCTCACTCTGGCCAAAGTTAATGAAGAGGCTATTGTATTCTGAATGGGGTGAAGCAATCTTGTCCTGCAAAGGATGCTGTCTTGAAGAGACCTACTTACTAACTCCTACTGGGGAGAGGGGGAAGGGAGCAGTCTAGCTGCACCTCTCTCTGGCTTTTTAGTTAGGAACTCTAGCAAACTCTGTGCTGCAGGGACAGGCACACTGGGTCCTTGGCATGTGTGCCCACAGAGAGGTCTATGCATGCCATCCCTGGCACACATGTTATGGGTTTGCCATCACAGGCATTGGTTGATTTTGAGGGGCAGATAGGTGACACAGAGGATAGAGTGTCACGCCTGGAGACAGGAGGACCTGGGTTCAAATTTGGCCTGAGACTTGAAGCTATGTGACTGAGCAAATCACTTATCCTCAATTGCTTAGCCCTTGTCCGTCTATCTTTAGAGTTGTTACTATGACAGAAGATAAGACAAAAAAAAAGTTTGTTTTCTGTTTTGCTGTCATTTGAAAAGTCACTTTCCATAAGATTAACTACTGCATTACTGAATAAATCAGGTCAACAAGCATTTATTAAGCACTCACCATGTATCTTTTACTGTGCTAAGGATTAAGGATACAAATACAAGGAACCCCACACCTCCAAAAAAAAAAAAAAAAAAAAGCAATTCCTTGTCACAAAGACTTTACATAAACAAAGAAGGAATTAAGATACACATAGGAATAAAGAATACATTAAAGGGAGTTGAAAAGTGGGAATTGAGGGGGAGTTTTGATATAGGTTCTTCCCCTTTGGGAACATGATGGTAAATTCTTGAAAACCAGAAGAAGAATGAAATATGACTAATTTAGACCTTTCCTCAAAATGGAGGTTCCCAGAAGAGCTCACTAATGTGAGAAGGGACCGCAAGAGCAGAAAGAAGTTCCAGGGTTAGAAGGTAGCTCAGGCCTTGGTGACTAGATCTGGAGAGTTAGAAATAGAACAGAAAAAGGACTAATAAGTTACTGATTTATTATTCAAATAAAATTGGGAAAGAAAATAGAGAGGGAAAAACTCTGCAGACAGACAGAGAAGTAGGTATTTGTGCGTGTGTGTGTGTGTGTGTGTGTGTGTTTTAATTACTGTGATATTAATTCACTAGAGACAAGCAGGTTTTTTTATTTGTTTGTATGAGTATTCTCTGGCATGGGGAGGTGAGGAGTAGGATTAAAATATTTTTTATCTTCCAAAAGCATTGAGAAAAAAATGGATCTAGATTGTCTTAGGCAAGTGAATTAGAAGGAAGGATATGAGTAGTCTGGGACTGTAGCAGAGCTGAGGGGATGGGTAGAAAGAAAACCACATCCAAAGGCAGGACCAAAAAAGTGGTGACCTAAAGGGGGGGAGGAGGGGAGAAAGAGAAAGAGGAAGCAACTAACCTTATCAACCCAATCCCTGTCTCTGTTTCTCTCTCTCTTTCTTTCTCTCTCTTTCTCTCTCTCTCTTTCTCTCTCTCTTTCTTTCTCTCTCTTTCTTTCTCTCTTTTTCTCTCTCTCTCTTTCTCTGTCTCTCTGTCTCTCTGTCCACAAGTTTTACATAAATGTATAGAACACTTGACTCAGTTGGGAAACCCTGAGTTCAAAGCCAGCCTCATATACTAGCTGTATGAACCTGGCAAGTCATTTAATCTGTTTGCCTCAGTTTCTTCAACTGTAAAAAGGGGATAATAACAGAATCAAATACCTGGCACATAGTAGATATGTAAATGCTTATTCTTATATATGCTTTATATAGTGGAAAAAATTCTGCATTCAAAGTCAGAAAAGTGGGATTCAAATGCCATTTTCCTACTTACTATATCACAAATTATTTCTCTTCCCTGAACCTCAGATATTTATTTATCAGTTACCTTGAACCTTCAAAAGTTTGCAAAGATAACTTTATGATAACAATATAATTTCTTTTCAGGCAATTTTCATGGATGACCATTTTTGCTTGGTCTAGCAGGAAAGACAAGCCCAGAGAAGGTCACTGACCTGAAATTCCTGCTATCCTCTATGGCCTCATCTAACTCCACTGAGAACATCTGCAATGTGTCTTATGAAGAGAGCAAGCTATTCCTGAGTGTGATGTACAGCAGTGTCTGTGCACTGGGCATTCCTACCAATTGTTTCACTGCCTGGCTCTCCCTCTTGCAGGTGCTGCAGGGGAATGTGTTAGCTGTGTATCTCTTCTGCTTAGCCATCTGTGAATTGTTTTATGTGGCAACTTTACCCTTCTGGATTATTTATATCAGGAATGATCACAAGTGGACAATGGGTTTTCAGACATGTAAAATAATTGCCTATGCATTTTTTTGTAATATCTATGTCAGCATTTTATTTTTGTGTTGCATTTCTTGTGATCGTTTCATTTCTGTGACATATGCCTTGGAATCCAGAAGATACAGAAACCTAAAAACAGCTGGATCCATTTCAATAGCAATCTTTTTTATTGTAGGGTTAGTTCACTATCCAGTTTTTAAAATAACAGAAGATGAAACTTGTTTTGAAACCCTTCCAGTAGATAAAGAAATAGCTGGTTATTATTACTCTCGCTTTGTAGTAGGGTTTGCCATCCCTCTCTCCATCATCATTTTCACAAACTACAAGGTTTTCCGGAGCATCAAGATGAGCCCAAGCCTGAATGCAAGCCAGAAGACCAAAGTGAAGTATTTGGCCTTTTCTATAGTTATCATTTTCCTGGTCTGTTTTGCTCCCTATCATGTGGTACTTCTTGTTAAAGCTGTAGCCTTTTCCTTTTATAAAGGGGAAAAGAAGAAAGTATGTGCTTTTGAAGCCAAGATGTATACCACTTCCGTGATATTTCTGTGCCTGTCCACTTTCCATAGCATAGCAGATCCTTTCATCTATGTGCTAGCCAGTGAAAACTGCAGAAAGGAACTATACCGTATCCAAAAAGGATGGAAAAGATGGTCCACAAAGACTAACAGTACTGACCCAAAGCATTCTAAGTCAGTGGAGGAGTTAACACCAAAACCTGAAAACTCATCAGCTTTCTAGTGTCCCACATTCTGGAGTGATATTACCAGACATCTGTGACAGTTTATGTTTTTAAGAAGCATGCTGCTGAAAAACAGCCAGACCATGGTATTTTCTTCACAGTACCTAAAGAATTATATTCTGTTTAATGCTGTATTTTTTTCAAGGATTGTTCTCTACCTTACAATGTCCACAAAATAGTAAAGATTACTACAGTAGACTTCTGTGATCATCAAAACGATATGGTACTGGCTAAGAGACAGAAGTAAGGATCAATGGAGTAAAAATCACTCAGCAAGCTAGTGTTTGATAAACCCAAATATCCCAGCTTTTGGGACAAGAACTCACTATTTGACAAAAACTGTTGAGAAAATTGGAAAATAGTATGGGAGAGATTAGGTTTAGATCAACATCTCACACCCTACACCAAGATAAATTCAGAATGGATAAAGAGGGAAATTACAAGTAAATTAGGTGAACATAGAATAGTATACCTGTCAGATCTATAGGAAAGGAAAGAATTTAAGACCAAGGAAGAGATAGAGAACATTACAAATGCAAAATGAATAATTTTGATTACATTAAATTAAAAAGATTTTGTACAAACAAAACTAATGCAACAAAAATTAGAAGGGAAGCAACAAAGTGGGAAAAATGTTTTATAACAAAACCTCTGACAAAGGTCAAATTACTCAAATTTATAAGGAGCTAAGTCAATTGTACAAAAACATCAAGCCACTGACAAATGACAAAAGAAAACTGACAAATGGTCAAGGGACATGAATAGGTAGTTTTCAGGTAAAGAAATCAAAAGTATCAATAAGCACATGAAAAAGTGTTCTAAATCTGTTATAATTATAGAAATGCAATCAAAACAACACTGAGGTACCATCTCATACCTAGCAGATCAGCCAATCTGACATTAAAGGAAAAAAAGTGTTGGAGGGGTTGTGCAAAAGTGATTCACTAATACATTGCTGGTAGATTTGTGAACTGATCCAGCCAATCTGGAGGAAAATTTGAAACTATGCCCAAAGGGCTTGAAAAGAATGCATACCCTTTGATCCAGCAATACCACTGGGTTTGTATCCCAAAGAGATAATGATGAAAAATGTTTGTCCAAAAATATTCATAGCTACGCTCTTTGTGGTGACAAAAAATTGGAAAATGAGGGGCTGTCCCTTGATTGAGGAATGGCTGAACAAACTGTGGTAAATAATGGTGATGGAATACTATTGTGATGTAAGGAATGATTAACTAGAGGATTTCTATATGAGCTGGAAGAACCTCCATGAACTGATGTAAAGTGAAATGAGGAGAACCAAGAGAACATTATACACAGAAAGTAAAACAGTATGGAACAATACAATGTAAAGGACTTTGTAAGGTTTTGTTTTATAAGACAATCCCAAGGAACTTATGAGAAAGAATGCTATCCACACTGAGACTGTGGGAATAGAAATGCAAAAGAAAAACAAATGACTTCTCATTTGTTTATATGGATATATGATTTGGGATTTTGGTTTTAAAAGATTGTTCTATTGCAAAAATGAATAATAAGGAATTAGGTATAAGTGATAACATTTGTATAACCCAGTGGAAGTACATATTAAATATGGGAGGGAGGAGGGAAGAGGGGAGGGAAAGAAAATGAAATATGTAAACATGAAAAAAAAATTTTAATTTTAAAATTTTTTTAAAAAAACTCGATATGTCCAAAATAGAACTCATTATCTTTCCCCCAAAAACCCTCCCCACCTCCTACCTTCTCTATTACTGTATAAGGTAATAGCTTTCCAAAGGATCTGCATACCTCGAGTCTCCTCACTCCAATCCATACTTCATTCAGTGAATAAAGTGATTTTCCTAAAGCACAAATTCAACATTGTCTCACATTGGTCAATATAAATCAATTGGGAACATTTTGAAACCTTAAAATTTAGTTAGTTATCAATGTGATCTATTTAGGTTTGTTCTGATAAACTGAGGATGTGGAACACTCGTAAAGTGTCAGGGATGTTTCATTTGCTTTGTTGAATCGATAGAGTACAACATTGTCTCATAATGGTCGATGTAAATCAATTGAGAATATTTTGAATTCTTAAGACTCAGTGAGTCATCAATGTGATCTATTTAGGTTTATTGTGATGAACTGAGGATGTGGAACACTCCTAAAGTGTCAGGGATTTTTTATTTGCTTTGTTGAATAAATAAGAGTTCAACATTGTCTCATAATGTTCAGTTTAGGGTTAGGGTAAGGGTTAGGGTTAGGGTTTTGAGTCCTTAAGATTCAGTGAGTTATCAATGCGATATATTTAGGTTTATTTTGATGAATTGAGAATGTGGAACACTACTGAAGTGTCAGGGATGTTTCATTTGCTTTATTGAATCGATAGAGTTCAACATTGTCTCATATGGTCAGTTTGTGTTTAGGGTTAGTGTTAGAGTTACGGTTTTGAATCCTTAAGATTCAAGAGTTATCAATGCGATCTATTTAGGTATATTCTGATGAACTGAGGATGTGGAACACCCCTGAAGGGTCAGGGATGTTCTATTGGTTGTTTTTTTTTTTAATTGATAGAGTTCAACATTGTCTCATATTGGTGCACATAAATCAATTGGGAATATTTTGAATCCTTAAGATTCAGTGAGCTATCAATGTGATCTGTTTAGGTATATTCTGATGAACTGAGGATGTGGAATATTTCTAAAGAGTCAGGGATATTCTATTGGATTTTTTAAATCAATAGAGTTCAACATTGTCTCATATTGGTCAATATAAATCAATTGGTAATGTTTTGAATCCTTAAGACTCAGTGAGTTATCAATGTGATCTATTTAGGATTATTCTGATGAACTAAGGATGTGGAACACTCCTAAATTGTCAGGAATGTTTTATTCACTTTGTTGAATCCATAGAATTCAACATTGTCTCATAATGGTGAGTTTAGGGTTACAGTTAGGTTAGAGTTAGCGTTTTGAATCCTTAAGATTCAGTGAGTTATCAATATGATCTATTTAGGTTTATTCTAATGAACTGAGGATGTGGAACACTCCTAAAGTGTCAGGGATGTTTTATTTGCTTTTTTGAATCCATAGAGTTCATCATTCTCTCATAATGGTGAATTTAGGATTAGGGTTAGGGTTAGAGTTAGCATTTTGAATCCTTAACATTCCGTGAGTTATCGATATGATCTATTTAGGTTTATTCTGATGAACTGAGAATGTGGAACACTTCTAAAATGTCAGGAAAATTCTATTGGCTTTTTTGAATCAATAGAGTTCAACATTGTCTCATATTGGTCAATATAAATCAATTGGGAACGTTTTGAATCTTTAACACTCACTGAGTTATTCATGTGATCTATTTAGGTGTATTCTGATGAACTGAGGATGTAGAACACTCCTAAAGTGTCGGGGATATTCTATCAGACTTTTTAAATCAATAGATGTGATCATGTCATCCAATACTCAATAAACTCCAGTGACTCCCTATTACCTTCAGAATCAAATCTAAAATGCTCTGTTTGGCAATCAAATCCCTTCATAACCTAGCTCCATCTTTCCAGTCTTTTTATGCCATATTCTCTGATAGGTACTCTTCAGTCCAGGGACACTGGCCCTCCTATCTATTGCACAAACACATCTATCTCTCCACTCCTGGCATTTTTGTTGACCATACTGGAACACTAGTCTTCCTCTCTGACTACTGAAACTACTGAACTTGACTTCCCAGATTAAATCTCATTAAATCCTTTTCAACTAAATCCCATAATATATGTATAACCCAGTGGAATCTCTTGTCAATTCCGGGAGAGGGGAGGAAAGAGGGAAGGAAGACAACCCGAATCACATAACTTTGAAATATTTATGTATAAATTTTTTGTTGGAATAAAATAAAGATTTTAAAATTTTTAATTAATTAATTAATTTTGAAAATAAAAGTTTTAATCAACCAAACAAAAATAATAAGTAAATTAAATCCCACCAAAAATCCAACTAATATTGTACTTTCTATGAGAAGCTTCCCTTGATTTATCTTGTTTTTTAAACTCTCATCTTCTGCCTTAGAATCAATACTGGGCAGTAAGGGCTAAGCAATTTGGCTTACGTAAGTTGACCAGAGTCACACAGCTAAGTGTCTGTGGTCAGATTTTATTAGAGAATTTTGTACCTTTGAACTACATTCCCCAGAATTCCTTTAGTATTTCCCAAAATTCCTTTTAATCTCTCCACCAAGTTGTGTGGTCATGTTTTGTACATAGTTGGCTATAACTCCGCCTCTCTCTTTTGTTCCCTCCCTCACCCCTCCACGATAGCGGCTTGGTTAGCTAGCTTTTTTACTTTTGTTATTATTAATAAACTTTATAAAATATAATAGTTACTGTATATTAATTTTAATCTTTTACATTTTGGCATTCCATGAATGGATAGAATTCTAAAAAAAATTTTAAGCCTTTGAGAAAAGAATAGCCTAGATAAATTTTGCAAGGGGTGCACCCTGCACTCTCTTAGTCCAGCCTCCTGCACTCTTGCCACTGCTGAGTGGTCCCTGTCCAGCCTGTAGCCTCTGCTAGCCACAACCAGACCCACTACTGTTGAGCCTGCCATCCAAGCCATTTTTTTTCCCATAGAGGGTGATATGTAAAATCCTTCCACACCCCCTTCCCCCGCAACATGGGTTTCTAACCTGTCCTAGCTCTATATATTTCAGCAGGGGAACACAGCGTGGAACAGAAAAAAAAAAAAAAAAAAAAAAAAAGACGTGTTATTTAGCTCTACCCCCTTCTAGTTTTCAAGCAGATTTTTTTTAAAGCTGGCTTTGGGTTCCTACTAAAGGCTGCTACTGAAGGTTTTTTTGTTTTTTGTTTTTTACAAGGAAGGCAGATAATCCAAATCAGTGAATTTGAAGTCGGAGTTTTTGGCATTTTGGCTCTGCCTTTTGGCCTTTTTCTTCTGCCACCAAAACACTAAGAAAAGCCAGTCTAATGTGCAAAAATGCTATTATTCTCCCTCAAAGTTTTGTCCCTAGGGAGAAGGGGAAAGAACAATATTTTTCCAGGCCTCCTAGCTAACTCCCAAAAGGTATTTTTTTCCTCTCTCTCTTTGTCTTCAAGTAATTGCCTTTTGTTTTGCCATTGAGCTAATTTTATTTGAGGAATAATGCTGTTACAAAGCATGGCCCACTCTATGAAAGAGCACTATCTCAAACAATCAATGTTTTGGAGTGTCTTTTCTTACTACTGTTCCTGGGTCCTTGCACTTAGCTTGAATAATCCTGAGACTCAGGGGAGAAATTTGTCTCCCCACACCTCCTTGCCATTTAGGCCTGCCCGGTCTAGACAACTCATCCCATATGGGGGTTGTCCATACTATACCCAGTGGGCATATGGGGAACTCCAGAGATGTGATAAAAGAAATGCAAATGGATGATAAATACTGGGGAGGAGAAGGAACTTTACTGAGATCTGGAGGTGAATTTTAATCTTTTTCAGAGTGATGCTAACTGTTTGAGTTTGTTCCTCTCCAAATATAGTGAAGTCTCTTATAACACAGCTATTGGAATTGGAAAGAAGCATTTTTTAATTCAATGTCATGCTTATTGTCTTTTGCTGATTTTTTTCACTTTAAGGTTTAATTTCTTTTTAAGCTTATATATATGTACATATATATATTAATCTAATCAATATCTTTCTCTTGCACTGACTCATTTTAAGTTACTGCGTTTTTGGCTCTTAGATATATTCTTTTACATGATCTTTATTTGTACCTTTTCCCTATGACTGTACTAAAGAACATATCATTGTAAAAGCCCAAAAAAGTCCCTAAAAAAACTTCTCATGCTATCCAAAAATAATACTCATAAGATATATGACTTTTAAGCCATACTCTTAATAAACTGCCAAACTTCCATTTGGCAGGGGAACTGTGGATTCTTCTGAGAAGGCCCCTTTTAAATATATAAATTTGCAAGATCTAGATCTAAAGCTTTAAAAATCCAAAAGCTAAATTTTTAATTACTCTTGTCTATATTCTTCAAATTAAAAGCTAATAAAAGCTTTCTTGTTCCAACACACATTCTTTAATAAACTGAGGTTTCTTTTTTCTCTCACAATACCGAAAAACTGGAATGTCCTTACAGAACTCTTACAGACACTCAGGGTCTGTTGTTCTCTTGCCAAAATCAAGCTAACTCATAAAATAATAGAGTATAAGAGTTACAATATTTGTGAAACTCAGCATAGAAATCATTAGAAGTCAACCTAATCTTGTGGTAGTGGCCTTGGTCTGGATGGATGAAGAAATTTTATGTTCTAGGCTTAAGACAAAGCCCTTAATTATTCATCACAATCTAACACAGTAAAACAATAAATACTTTCTGGTTAAGAAAGATGAGGCAGAGGATCTTGGTGCATTTGTATATAAATTCTACAAAATCTCTATTTTAATAATATCAGGAAGTGTATCACTGGGAAACCCAGCATATAAAGCAGTCAAAAATATATCTATGACAATTTGTACTCCTATTTAAAGACTATGCTTGGGGGGGGGGGGGGGCAGCTGGATAGCTCAGTGGATTGAGAACCAGGCCTAGAGACAGGAGGTCCTAGGTTCAAGTCTGGCCTCAGACACTTCTCAGCTGTGTGACCTTGGGCAAGTCACTTGACCCCCATTGCCTAGCCCTTACCACTCTTCTTCCTTGGAGCCAATACACAGTATTGATTCCAAGATGGAAGGTAAGGGTTATTTAAAAAAATTAATTAAAAATAAATAAATAAAAGGTTATGCTTGACTCATTTTGAATCATGAATTTAATCTCTATTTAGTTTACAATAAAGTTATTGTAAGGATCAGATTTTTAGGAGAGGGGGGCGGGAACCAAAGGAGAAGACAATTGCTGGCAGTTGAAAACAGAGAGGATTCTGGGAATTTCTTCCATGAGGAGTGGGAAAAGTGGGCTTCAGGCTTCAGACTGGGAGGAGCAGGAGGAGGCAGAAAACCCAGCTCTCTCTGATGGGTCCCGAGGCCTTCCTGAGGATCTTTCTCTAGGAAACTGACACTCTGATTTCCTGATCACAGCCATTTCAACACAACTCATCCTTCAAGACTACAACCATCAAGTAAACTAAGATTTGGAACTCCACTGGGAGCAATCTCTTAGTTTCCCTCACTCATTACCCATCCTTGATGAGAGACCCTTTTCAGTCAAAGCTTACAATTATAGGAGAGGACAGAGATACAAATAGAAGGGAGAAATAGAAGGGGAAGGGAGGGGAGAAGCTTAGGAGATGGAACTGAATAGATTCCTGCCTAAGTGACAAACCCCATAGGAAATTAGTAGAGAGAGGGCACCCTCAAAATATCTCTACCCTTCATCCTTTTCTTGAACCCTGATTTGTGAATATTAAAAAAAAAGCCATTTAGCAGCCAGATAGTGTTCTTGAGTACCTGAGAGACAACAAGGGAGAGGAGAACCACAGCTTGGACTGGCAGTCTCCATCTTTGAGTCAGACCCCCACTCTGTGCAGTGAACCAATGAGGGGGAAGGGCAACTTGAGTGAACTCCATCCTTATTCAAGATCGAATTGGGGTACCACCTATCTCCTCTTGTAAGGAAGCCTTGCCCTCAACTTTGGAGGGGTGGCATGACCATCTAGGTCACCCAGTTCTGGGGTGACACTCCCTTAAAGTCTCCCAGTGTATATTCGGCCCCAAGGGAGTGCGGGAGGAGAGAATCACCACACAGACTCTCTCTCACTCTCCCATCTACCAACATCCATTACTGGCCCTCCTTTATTATTACATTATGCAAATGAAAGGGGAGGGAGTGGAGGAAGGAGATAGGGGAGGAGGAAGAGAGAGCATTCTTACTGACTAACTGGATTGGAATGGAAAGTGTAACCCCAAAATTCTCCAATATGTAAATAAAGTCTGTGAGGCAGAGCTCCAACAAATAAGTATTTATTAAAGGAACCAGTCCCCTTTAACAATTTGGATCCCAGGTCTTTCTCATAGTCTGATACTCTCCCTTGTTCCAAGGCACAACATTTATAGTTTTGAGTTCAATGACCTTTTGGACAGGTACAACTCAAAATATACATTCTCATTGGTAGATTAAAATTTGATAAGAGTAGGGGTGATGGCAAGTCTTCAGACTTGGAATTTGTAGGAAAAAATCCTTGTCGAAGAGTTGAGATGGTCATGTTCTTCCTAAGGTTAGCCAATCAGGTGAAGGGGCTAGGGGCAGAGGCTCCCAAAATAGCCAAGGACTTTCCATCCACCCTTATGATGTCTTGTGCCATGCGGAATAACTGGGACATTCATCCTATGCCAAGAGGAACTTGAGTGGTTGAAACTACTATGGGGATCCCTCTAACTATAGTCAAGTAAGAGGCATGTCATAAGAAATGTCATAATCTAACCAAAAAAAAGCTTACTCAACTGTCCTATCTTAAAATAATTCTCATAATTATATTGTGAAATCAGGATTAGTTGATTCTCATTAATTCACTAAATGTATGTGAAAATCTTTTAATATAAGAGAATGTTACTATTTCTATGTAACCACATCAATCTGAAAAATACTGATAGGAAATTAACATGGAGATAAAAACAGTGATTTAGGATGAGCAGAGTTCTACTCACATAGGATAGGCGTCAAACTATTTTTCACAAAAGAATACTATGTGAAACTAAATGGGGGAAGGGACCTTTTATTTTTCCTTTCTAAACTGTCTTCTACATAATCCAAAATAAAAATATGTACTTCTCAATTTGTCCTTGTATTTATAAACATTTCTTTCTTTGACTAACATAACAAACAGTCTTTGTTTTAGCCTAGATAGTGATGAAATTCTGCAACATGGCTGAATGTAGATTAGCCCATCTCCAAGGTCAATGCTTACAGAACCTAACTTTTTTTCCAGCAGCTTAAAACCTACCTCAGGTTTAAAGGGAAAGAAGAACTGATTTCTTTCAATTATTATTAATAATTGTTCTTATCATTAGGATGTAAGCTCCTTGAGAGCAGGGACTATTTGGTTTTTACATCTGTATACTCAATGCATTGTAAGTGTTTATTAAACACTTTTTCATTCATTCATTCATTAACTGTCACCCTTTAACTACTTATATTTCTCTGTCTTCATGTTCTTTTTATTGATCTCCTAAGAGCAAGTGTTGGTCTTTCTGCCATAACATTATACCTTTTGAAAGTTTGAAATATATCACCTATCAGATTTATGGATAGAAGAAAAATTTTTGAATGAACAAGAGATAGAAAGTATTGTGAGACGGAAAATAGAAAATTATGAATACAAAGCAAAACAACTCTGAGATACCTCACAACCAAAGATTACATAAAATGATAAACAAAATGATAAATGTTGGAGGATATGTGGGCAGATGGGGACACTAATGCACTCTTGGTGGAACTGTGAACTTGATCCAACCATTTTGGAGAGCAATCTGGAATTATGTTCAAAGAGTTATAAAATTGGGTATACCTTTTGGCTCAGCTATTCCTTTTGATGCATTTTTAAGTTTATTTCCTGAGGTGATCAGGGAAAAAGGAAAAGGACCTAAATGTTTAAAAATATTTATAGCAGTTCTCTTTGTGGTAGCAAAGAACTGAAAATTTAAGGGATTTTCCCATCAATTGGGAATGACTAAAGAAGTTATGGCAAATGATTTTGATGGAATACTACTGTACCATAAGAAATGATGAGCAGGAACAGGTTAATTTTGGAAAAACAGGGGAAGATCTACATGAAATTATGAAAAGTGAAATGAGCAAAACCAAGAGAATGTTATATATAGCAACAGGAATATTGTTTGAAGAATGATTTATATATTTCTACCTCCAAAGAAAGAACTGACAAATAGAAATAAGTAAGGCATAGTTTTATATATGCCTATATCTTTTTGTCAGATGATGCCTTTTCCAATGGGAGGAGGAGAGGGAAGAAGGGAGTTAACTGAATATTTTAATGTAACAAATTAATTTATACTTTTTAAAAGACCATTTAGAAGTTACTAACATAATCACTCAAAGAAAGAGATTGGTTGGCTAGAAAGCCCTCTAGGATTTTTAGTTCTACTCAGTTTGGGAAGAGAGGAAACTAACTGGACATCAACCCTGAGGGGCTGGAGTTCTGATAGATGGTGGAAGCTCTGAGAAGTGAATAAGCATAGTGGTATGTGACTGGGAAATTTGAGGAGCGGGGGAGGTATTTAGGGAAGGGGAATTGTCAAGTGCTTATTCCAGTAGCTGGAATGCTGAAGAAAAAGTTAGTCCTTGCTTTCTTTCTACCTAATTATATGTGTTTTTTTAATTTTATTAGAAAACTATTTTTCATTTTATCCAACCTCCCATTCATTGCAAAAATTTTCTCTCCAGTATCACAGACCTGCAATCAAGCAGATTCTTTCTGAACACTAACAAGGAAAGATTACAAACTTGCAAACCAGCCCATTTCATTTTTGTATGCTATATATACTAAAATTATCATGATTCAGAAATTAGCAAGATCCCTATACAAGGAAGACATGCAAATTCATGAAGCTTTCCAAAAATTGGACAACTAGAGGATACAGTGGATAGAGTGCCAGATCTGGAATCAGGAAAACTCATCTTGAGTTCAAATCTGACCTTAGACACTATGTGACCTTGAGCAAATTATAACCCTCTCTGTATTAGTTCCTCATCTGTAAAATGAACCAGAGAGGCAAATGGGAAACTGCTCCGGTATCTTTGCCAAGAAAACATTCAAATGGGGGTCATGAAGAATTGGACACAGCTGAAAAATAACTGAAAACAACTGAACAACAATAGTTAGTAGAAATTCTTCCTTACATTAAGACAAAACCCACCTCTGAAATTTCAACCCATTGGTTCTTCTTTTTGGAACAAGGGTAACTCATAGTTTTAGAGTATTTTAAAGCATACGAAGAAGTTTCTTCACACTAAGGGGAAGTGGGGGGAGGGGCACAGGTATTTCCATCTCAATTTTATAGAAAAAGAGTGAAATTTTGAAAGACTGAGAAATCTGCCTTTAGTCACACAACTCCTAAATATCTAAGTTGGAATTTGGAAATGAGTCTCCTGACATAAAATTTAACCTTGTTTCTACTATGTCTAATTGGCATACAAAAAAAAATCTAACATCTATACTCTCTCTCCATCATGATAATCCTTCAAATCTACATGCTGAGCAAATTCTGTATGCATGCCTCACAAGACTGTTGTAACAAGAGAGTCTTGTGAATCAACTACTAATAAAATGTGAGTCATTGAAGGAATGCCCTGCAGGCTGTTCTGAATAATCTTTTATACATCATTTTTACTATGTACTAGGCACTGTGCCAGGCGGTAGAAATACAAAAGGGAGGAGCAGGAAAGAAGACAGCATTTGCCAGATTTTTTTTAAGTTTTTTCTTTAATTAATTAATTTAGAATATTTTTCCATAATTACATGAATCATGTTCTTTCCCTCCCCTCCTACAAGCCCCCCTCCCATAGCCAATGAGCAAATCCACTGGGTTTTACATGCACCATTGATCTAGACCTATTTCCATATTTTTAGTATTTCCACTAGGGTGATCAGTTAGAAGTTACATCCCCAATCATATCCCCATTGAACCATGTGTTCAAGCAGTTGTTTTTCTTCTGTGTTTCTACTCCCACAGTTCTTTCTCTGGATGTGGATAGTGTTCTCTCTCATAAGTTCCTCAAAATTGTCCTGGATCCAGGACATTGTCCACTGCTGCTAGTAGAGAAGTCTATTATATTCGATTGTGCCACAGTTGTAGCCATCTCTGTGAATAATGTTCTCCTGGTTCTGGTCTTTTCACTTTGCATCAATTCCTGGAAGTCGTTCCAGTTCACATGGAATTTGTCCAGTTCTTTATTCCTTTGAGCACATTAGTATTCCATCACCAACAGATACCACAATTTGTTCAGCCATTCCCCAGTCAAAGGGCATACCCTCATTTTCCAATTTTTTGCCACCACAAAGAGCGCGGCTATAAATATTTTTGTACAAGTCTTTTTCCCTATGATGTCTTTGAGGTATAAACTCAGCAGTGGTATGGCTAGATCAAAGGGCAGGCAGTCTTTTAAACCCCTTTGGGCATAGTTCCAAATTGCCTTCCAGAATGGTTGGATGAATTCACAATTCTACCCGCAATGCATTAATGTCCCAATTTTGCCACATCCCCTCCAACATTTATTACTTTCCTTTGCTGTCATATTAGCCAATCTGTTAGGTGTGCAGTGGTACCTCAGAGTTGTTTTGATTTGCATTTCTCTGATTATAAGAGATTCAGAGCACTTTTTTCATGTGCTTATTGATAGTTTTGATTTCTTCTCAAAGTTGCCTATTCATGTCCCTTTCCCATCTATCTACTGGGGAATGGCTTGATTTTTTGTACAATTGATTTAGCTCCTTATAAATTTCAGTAATTAGACCTTTGTCAGAGGCTTTTGTTATAAAGATTTTTTCCTAATTTGTTGCTTCCCTTCTAATTTTGGTTGTGTTGGTTTTGTTTGTAATTAAAATTATTCATTTTACATTTTGTAATAATCTCTATCTCTTGCTTGGTCTTAAAATCTTTCCTTTCCCAAAGATCTGACAAGTATACTATTCTGTGTTCACCTAACTTACTTATAGTTTCTTTCTTTATATTTAAGTCATTCACTCATTCTGAATTTATCTTGGTGTAGGGTGTGAGATGTTGATCTAAACCATATCTCTTCTATACTGTTTTCCAATTTCCCCAGCAGTTTTTGTCAAATAATGAGTTCTTGTCCTAAAAGCTGGGATCTTTGGATTTATTGAAATAGGCTTGCTGAGGTCATTTACCCCTAGTCTATTCCACTGATCCTCCCTTCTATCTCTTAGCCAGTACCATATTGTTTTGATGACCATTGCTTTATAGTACAGTTTAATATCTGGTACTTCTAGGCCCCCTTCCTTCACATTTTTTCCCATTATTTCCCTTGATATTCTTGCTCTTTTGTTCTTCCAAATGAACTTTGTTACAGGTTTTTTTTTCTAATTCAGTAAAAAGTCTCCTGGTAGTTAGATAGGTATGGCACTGAATAAATAAATTAAGCAATCAGTAGATTACAGAGGCCAGTGTAGACTTAATATTAAAAAAAATTTTCCCAATGATTACATCTATCTAAAAGTCTAATGGGTTGACCAAAAAGTAGTGAGTTCTTTCTTCCTACCAGCCTTCAAGAAGAAAATAGATGACCTCTTGCTGAATCTGGATTCTTTTCATGTTTGGGTAGGACTAGGTTAATAGTAAGATCCCTTTCAACTCTCATATTCAGTTTCTGTGATTATAATTCAACTGATGGATTTTTCAAAGAAACATAAATTTTGATTTGGGCACTTCTCAAAAAGTTCACTGATTTTTTTCTTTGAACTATACTAAGAAACTTCCTATTTTAATAGAGAACTTAAAGGAGAACTTAAAAGGTTTTTTTCCATTTTCAAAATGATTGCATCACTTGATGTCCAAAGAAAAATTTGTTATACCTATTTTTTTAAATTTATTTTTTATTTTAAAACAGATTTCCACATAAGTTTTCTGACCCATATTATCTCTCTCCCTTCTTCCCTCCCTGCTCCCGGAGCAAATAAGCAAATTCAATGTGGGTTATACGTGTATTATCATGCAGGTTTTCCCCATTTTCAAAAAAATTGTTCCCATCCTATTTTCTGCTTTAACAAATGAAATAAACAGTACCTTAGGGAGACCAGAAAAAGATAAAGATCTGAAGAGACTAAAAGACAGAGATATTTAAATGTAATAGGGGATTTTTTTTTTTATTATAAATGGTCCACAGGTCCATGTGCTTCCCTCTTCTATTGTTTAATCTCAATAGCCTAGAACCAAAAGTTGGGAAAATTTCTAACTTTTAGGCATAGCTACCTTTGATTCTCTGCCCTAATTTAAATTTATGTTTATTTCAAGCTAACCCCTAGTCTCTTTATATTTGGGGCAAAAATCAGGATTGAGTTGAGCTACTAACTCTCCTGCTGCCTCTTTTTTCTTGCTAGTAACATATCCTTGTTTTGGAAAATAATCCTTAATAAGCATTACTGGCTTATATTGAGTCCTGGGAAGAAAATATTCCACCAAACATTAGAGAAACTACATGCAGAAACAAGTCATAAACATAAGTCAAAAAATTCAAAAGTCAAAATTCCTCACTTAAAAGTTGGCATGTAGATCATTCAGCTAGATTATTGGATGCATTTATAGAAGGTATCATCAAGAACATGGTCTAATACATGGCTTTGAGTGTATACTATAGCAATAGTGTAGTGTCAAACTCAAAGAGAAACAGGGGCTACTAAACCACACAGAAGGATCCCTTGGGATAAATTAACTTTGAAAACCACATATTAACATTATCTATGTTTTGTTATATTCTGATTTATTTTGTTAAATATTTCCCAATAATTTTTTTTAAATAGACCCTTACTTTCCATTTTAGAATCTACCAAGTACTGGTTTCAAGGCAGAAGAATGGCAAAGTGATTTACTCAAGAGTTACACAGCTGGCCCAATTACATTTTAATCTGGTTCTTGAGAGCAGGCCTACTGGCTATATTTTTGACACCTCTGTTTTGGAAGATAGTAAAAATAAAGTTCAAGAAACCTGATGTAGAATAGTTGATTTAATTATATATAACAATGTCTATAGCCAACCATTTAATCAAGCCCTCCCTGAAAAATATTTCTGAAGTAATTGGCAAGGGAGGAAATAAGATTGACAATGACAAGGGGCAGCTAGGTGGCTCATTGGATTGACAGCCAGGCCTAGAGATGGGAGGTCCCAGTTTCAAATCTGCCTCAGTCACTTCCTAGCTATGTGACCCTGAGCAAGTCACTTAACCCCCATTGCCTAGCCCTTACCACTCTTCTATCTTGGAAACAGTATAGATTCCAAGACAGAAAGTAAGAGATTAAAAAAAAAAAAAAGATTGACAATGACCTGAAAGCCCAAACATCTGTATACAGTATTCTTAAAGGTAATCTTTGGAATTTAGAAATAATGCAAGAAGTTAATTAACAAAAACCCTAGGGGAAATAAAAAAAGAAGACTTTGTCCTTGGTTCAAAATATGTCTTTTGAGAATTACTTGTCTATATTCTTTAATCTCTTATCTGCTAAGAAATGACTTTTAACTACACACACACACACACACACACACACACACACACAGAGTTTATGTTGATTGTTTAAAAATTTTAGATATCAAATCTTTATCAGAGAAATTTGATATAAAAAAAATTTTCCCATTCTTATCCAAGATAAATTAGTTTTGTTTGTGCAGCTTTTTAGTTTTATGTAATCAGAATGATGTTTTATCTTTTGTACTTGTTCCTATTCCTTCTTTAATTAAGAATATACCATCCAGGAAAGGCTTCTTGAGCTGGCAGATTTGAAAAGTTATAGCAGTTCTTGGAAAAGCTGATTGGTCTTCAAAGGAATGAGCTACCAGTGCAAAAGTCACAGATTTTGCCATCACTATACCCCTGCACCCCTACTACTCCTGCCTTCTCAGAGTAGAAGCCAAAGACTTGAAGTTTTAGGAGAAGGGTCCCAAAGTAGAAACTCTGTCTTTTCCCAGACTTAATCCAGCTAAGATTGGGACTCATATCCAGATTTCAATCCTGACATGAGCTGACAGCAAAAGCTTCTCTAAAAATGATATTTTTCAAAATCCAAAACCTAAAGTCTTGCACAGGTTTTTCATGCAAACTGTACAAATTGCATATGTGATTCTGGTGGACCATTTTTACATGCTAGTGAACTTTGAAGACATATACCCTCAGATAATGCAAAGCTTCTTACTATTGTGTAACTTGTTTATCTGGATTTATTTACTTGGATTATTTTCTTCATATCTGTCAGGGTGCACAATTTTGAGGTTGCTGATATTTTGTTTCCAAAAACATATAATTTGGTTTTTTTAACTTATAGTGTCAGTTTTTAGTATTTGAGATTGTAATAGAATTCAAGACAAGAGGGCAGTCATATATGAACAGGTGACAACAATTAATCATTGTGTCCAAAAAATCAGACTTGAAAGATAAGAGCTCAAATTATCAACTTTATTCACTATGGAAAATTAACACTAGTCTGTGCTCCTTTTTCTGATAGTAAGACAATTTTTTAATTTAATTTTATTTTATTCTATTTTTTGCCAATTACATGTAATAAATTTCCACACAAGTTTTCCTAAATTATATGATCAAATTTATCTCCCTCCCTCCCTTCCCTTACCCCTCCTAGTGCTGGCAGGCAATTCAATCTGGGTTGAACACTGTAAGGATTTTAATAGCAGCCATGTTGGATCAAGCTTGATTGCCAGTTACCTGAATGGAATCAGAATGAACCAGAAGTGGCATGAGCCTGGCACGAGCCAAGGGGCAGTTGGAAACAGACTATATAAGGGCAAATCTGAACCAACTCTGGGGCTCAGTCCTGAGATATAATTGGGCAAGGAGGGAGGTGGTTGGTTTAGGTCTAGAATAGGGCAGAGCATATTCTGATATTAGTCTCAACCTTTATCAACAAATATATTCATCTTTATCAACCTCAGTTCACTGATATCTTTATCATCAAGAAGATTTGTTCAAACAACCAAGCCAACATCTGCTGGACAAAAACTTCAGTCAAAAGTCAGGTCATCTGGCTTGACCAGGCTGTCAAAGGCTCTTCAACATCAATTAAATTATCTGGGAGATTTTACAACTATCCATCAACTTAGACTTATCTTAAAAACCCTATTCCCACTTTCCAGAATCAATCCCTTTTCCCATCACCTATTTTACCAACATTAAACCCATTTGCAAAGAAGCCATCAGCTAACCTGTCTGTGTTTTTGTCAAGATTCCAAAGAGAGTGACAATTAAGAAGTCATCTTGGCTGTTAGGGAAATTACTTAAAGACTATTAATTCTCAAGCTATCTTCTGAGTTAATCCACAGTCAGAATCAGTTGCTCAGACTAATTAACTTTGCTAATCTAACAACACATAACTATTAGCTTGATACTTCTTATCTTCAATAGTTACTCAAGGTTCTAGGGAGAGCAAGTCAACTGTGAACACAGAACCAATCAGCTGATTCTTCAGTTCCTAGCTGCAACTAGGAAGCTATCTAACTACTGGAATAAGCAGATTTAACACCCTTTTTTATACTGTGCACAACTGCTTTTAGGGTTTGCCTTTTGGGATCATTATTTACACTTGTCACCCATTAGGATCAATACCCCAAAAAACCATCTTAGCAGGTTTAAATATCCTCCTAACAGCCTCCTGCAAATATTATCATAACAACACTTATCATGCAAAACATTTTCATATTGTTCATTTTTGTGAGTGACTAATCTTATAAAACCAAAACCCTGAAATATAAACCCAAATAAAAAATCAAAAAAATTGTATGCTTTCATCTGCATTCTAACTCCAACAGTTAATTCTTTCTCTGGAGGTGGGTAGCATTCTTTGTCTTAAGTCCCTCAAAAGTCCCTCCTGGATCATTGTATTGCCTATCTTACAGTAGCTAAGTCTTTCACAGCTGATCATTCCACAATATTGCTGTTGCTGTGTACAATGTTTTCCTGGTTCTGCTTATTTCACTCTGCAACAATCCATGTAGGTCTTTCCAGCTCTTTCTGAAATCATGTTCTTCCATCCTTACAGCACATTCCATCACCATCATATACCACAATTTGTTCAGTCATTCCCCAATTTATGGACATCCTTCAGTTTCCAATTCTTTGCCACCACAAAAAGAGCAGCTATAAATATTTTTGTACAAGTAGGTTCTTTCCCCTTACAATTTTTTATTTTAAAGCAAAGATCTTACTTCTGAACCTCTAAACTGCATCTCTCTGAGACAATGGGCGGAGCCTTCCCTACCATGCCAGGAGACACTATACTGGTGCTGTGCTGCCATTCTGAGGACCATGTGTCTGGAAGACCTGCCTCTGATGCAGCCTGTTCAGTCCTCCAAATAAGAGGGACTAGGAAAGGGGCATCACAAGAAGTATAAATTGAAATGGGGAGGGGGGAGCAGCTAGGTAGCTCAGTGGAATGAGAGTCAGGCCTAGAGACGGGAGGTCCTAGGTTCAAATCTGGCCTCAGCCACTTCTCAGCTGTGTGACCCTGGGCAAGTCACTTGATCCCCATTGCCTACCCTTACCACTCTTCTGCCTTGGAGCCAATACACAGTATTGACTCCAAGATGGAAGGTAAGGGTTTAAAAATAAACAAACAAACAAATAAATGAATGAATGAATGAATGAATAAACAAATAAATATACAAATAAATGAATAAATAGGTGGATAGATAAATAAATAGATAGATAGATAAACAGATAAATAAATAAATGGATTGAAATAGGGGAAGGAAGTGGGTTCTTCTTACCTCAGAATTGTGGACAGAGGAGATGGCCAAAAAAGCACTTGGCACACCCATGGTTTGGCTGCACAAGTGGCTGGAGGTTGGTAGGATAGATAGGAGAGTGCCAGTATGGGTGGTCTGGCTCCAGGCTGGCTGGGGAAGTATCAGTGGGCTGGGGGTCTGAATCAGAGCTAACACAGCAAGCTAGGGGAGTAGGCTGCTAAAGGAATGGCCAGACACATGTGTTTTGCTGTCTTTTTTCTCTGGCTTGCTTTTTATTATTTAATAAATAATTATAAATTAAGTTACAGCCTCCAGAGAATTTTAATGACATCACTTCAAAGAATCATGTCGAGAAATATATATTAAATATTTATGGCAATACAAATTCTCTATGAACAAAATGCAGCAGTTACATGTAGCACCACAGGAAGTGTTAATAAAATTGGAGAGACTTAATTCTGACCCAGTTTGAACAGCAAAAATTCAAGCAATTATCAGATGATATTCAGAAGCTGCAACAAACACTGAATGGGTTTCATAAAAATAATTTTTTTAAAGTCACATCATAAGAAGGAATTTCCCAGAACTTGGACTTTGCTTAGACCACTAAACATTTGAATGAATTAAAATCATCACTGGTTATTTTGAAAGAACTGGAGAATTTGAAAGCAAAAAAGAGACAATACAGAAACTCAAAACTTCAAAACTTGAAGTAACTGAGAAATATGAAAAGATATGTCTTTATGCCAAATGGAGGTACAATTATATAAAAAACTCCAAGAACTTGCAGATAACATAGAAAAAGTAAAGAGTATTTTTAAGGAGAAACAATATTTAGAAGGCCAGATTGAAAGAGTTCAGATAGAATTAAAGAAACTAAAGTCAGAGGAAAACTCATTGAATTTCATCCCTGGCTCATTGGTCATCCTTTACCTTTTGGTCTGTTTTTCTTTGTAGGTCATCTTTCACTTTCTTTGTCTCATTTTCAAGCTGGCCAATTCTGGCTTTTAAGATACTATTTTCTTATTTTAGTTCATGTGCCTCTGTTTCCAGATGACCTATTTTGCTTTTTAAGTTCTTTTCTCAATTTTCTTCAGCCTCTCTTAATTTTTTTTTAAATTGTGTTTTGAGTTCTTTCAAAGAATATGTCCAATTTGTTTTTCTTGGTGTTCCTTGGTACTCCTCTGTTCCATTTGTTCTTTGTTCATTACCTAGATCAGTGATGGGAAAACTATGGCCTGCGGGCCAGATGCAGCCCCCTGAAATGTTCTATTCTATGCAACATTATTCCTAATCTGATGAATACAATGAGTAGGATACAATACAATGAAACTTCGAAAGAGTTGCCTTAGAAACAGACTGACAGATGAGCATTTCCTTTCCTTTGGCCCCCTCTTTAAAAAGTTTGCCCATCACTGACCAGGATAGAAGCTGTCAACTGTAATTTCTTTTTCTTTTTCTGTCATTTACTCATATTTTTTCCTTCTTCCCTCACCCCCCCACCCCCATCATTGGCTGTAATCTTGCTCCTCTGTTTATTTGCTGGATCTGTGCATTTGGGCTATTCTGTCCTAAAGGAGCTTCTTCTCTGCTCTGCTGATTAACTAGATTAGACTGATGGATCTGACCTGTTATATTAATGAGCCCTGAGACCAGATCTTCCCCATCTGTCAGCAGAAGCTGAAAGTGTGGAGGTTAAAGATAGTTACCCTCATCCTCCTTTCTACTCCTTTCTGCCAGTCACCTCCCTGCCAGCTGCCCAATTAGAGCCCAAGGTGGTACAGGTGGGGGAGGGGTGTTGGAGATTGAGCTTCCTGTCCTCTGAAGGCTTTTTATCTGCTCTACTGTTTAGATGGGATTAAGCCAGGTTGAACTAATCTGCAGAGCTGGATGTGCCCTGAGGCCAAAACCTCCAGAGGCTGAGGCCCAAGATGGAGAGTAGTGGCTGAAAGCTGTGACCAGGCTGCCCTCCTCTCTACCCCTCTCCTTCAGCTGTGGTTAGAGCCCTGAGCCTCAAGTAGCTGTGGTAGCAAGGCACTCTCTCCAGGCTGGAGCCCTCACCTCCAGCAATTGCTGGAATCTCAGCACAGTAGATGGGGGAGGGTTCCCCAGAACCTTCCTTCTTTCTTTTCCTTAAACCCAAGAATTCAACCTTTTCTGTATATCTTTTAAAAGTTGAAACAAGCAGGAGGGTCCCCTGGCTCTGTCCTGTTGTTGGATTTGGTTTTCTGTCCCCCTTGAAGCACTTTGTTTTTGATTGGTGTTTTCACAGAGGGTTTTCACATTGTACACATTTTTGGACTTTTTAAATGCATTGATCAGTTGTACTGATTTTTTTCTTCTTAGAAAAATATTATTTGTCATATGAGATGACTCTATGAGAAGAGGAGATACTTGGGATGACTATGATGATGTAAGAAACAGAAAATATCAATAAAAACATTTTAAAATATAAATTGTCAATTTTTTAACCAAGAGTCACAATTGTTAACTAAATTAACCAAAGAGAAAACAGTTTTTCTATAGTAAAGATGTTCATTTTCCAGAGAGAGAAAACTCAAAGAAAATACATGTGTTGAGGCTTGGAAAGACTCAGGACCCAGAGAGACTGAAGGTTATAGCCCTTTTTATAGTGCTTCAAGAAAGAGGAGAGGTGATTTTTTGTGGCTATGCAATATGGGAAATTTCTGCCCAGCACAAGACATCTACTGTTAACCATTTAGAATGTAAAACAAGAGGTAACTTTGACAATATAAGGGAAAGCAGGGCACTATTCTGGGCACTCAGACTTTTTCTTATAGAACGTTGCAAAGTTATTTCCAACAATATGTCACTGCTTTATCAAATTGATCCTGATGTCCCAAAGCAATTATAAACATCACAAAAGTCATTAAAAAACCTGTTAACTGTTGACAAAATAAAAGAAACTACTAAGCCTTATAACATTGACTAGTGGAGAAAGTTCTTTTTGTTTAAAAAAACTTGGGACCTGGAGCTGAGATTCTCAGTGTGGGGAGTTGAAAAGCTTCTTGGCCAAGATGCTGGGGTACAGGATGGAAGAATCTAAGCTGAGATTTGTTGCTGGTTTCAAGCAAAGGTTCCTGTATTTTCTAAAAGAATGGGGGGAAATGGGGGAGAAGTCTATGAGCTTAAAGCTAAAAAAATATGGCATCTGCTCTTCCCTGATAGAAAAGCTAGTCAAATATTTCAGCTAAAATGGAGGCAGTTGAATGTCCAATCAAGTTCCAGAAAGGACTAGTGTAATGTTATGAGAAAATATCAATAGCCCTTCAATATCAAAGGTATAGGTTGTCACCTTATGCTTATACCTTGACCACAGATGTTTCCAATGTGTGGGCCTTTCCACATGTGTGCCTAGATTGCTCATGTTCTCCAGATGAGTACCTTTTCTACGTGTACCTTGACTAAACATGTTCCAACTGTGTATGTGCTTCTTCATATGCGTTCTTCTACTATTTTTCTACTATTTCTACTCTTTCTGAGAATGTGTAGTCATGGGATAATGACCACATTTATGAGAGAAATGCTACTTTTCTTAGGATGCTATTTCATTAAATGTATTTGATTTGTACACACACAAATCACAGAAACAGAATTTAACATTGAAAAGGATCTCAGTGGCCATCTAGTTCAACCCATTTATGAAAGTATTCCCTCACTTTGATGAACTTGGCAAGGGTTTATCTAAACTCTTCTTGAAGACCTCCAGCGTAGGAGAACATGACACCCTTCCCACTGTCTTTTGGATAGACAACACTTCTGTAAAGAATTATTTTTAATGGGATTTTTGCATCATTTGTTTATAGTTCTGCCCACTGGGATCAAATAAAACTAGTCTCAAATACCTGAAAATATCTATCGTGTCCTCCTCTCTTCACTCTTCCCTCCTAGAGTTCTCATCTCCAGCTAAATATGCCCAGGGTCTTCAAACAATCTTCATATGACATTGATTCAAAGATCTTCATAATTCTGGATGCCCCAGCCTCTGCACACTCCAGTTCATCCATTTTGTGAAGATGGGATTAACTCCCCCTGCCTTCTTTTAGATTTAATCACTTTACACTTAAGTCGGGGGAGGTCCACAACTCATGTGCTAAAATGGGTGACAACTCAGAAATGACTGACTGCCCTTTGGGCAGTCGTAAGAAAATTCTAAAACTGTAATTGGTCCCCATAAAGTGGGAGAAGGCACAGGAAGTGACACAAAGAAGGGTCTTTAAAAGTAGCAAAAAATTTCCTGTGACCAGCTTTTTCTCCTCTGGCTTGAGACTGTTTCTGGTAAGACTGCTCTTGGATCTTCTCTTTGGACTACCATGTGGGTAAATGAAAAAGCTGACTCCTTTCCTGGCTCCTGGAGGGCCTAGCTTCCAGAGAGGCCCCCCTGCCTTGGAGGAGGACTTGTGGCTGGAACCCTTGCTTTATTAAACACCACTGGCCCCTCCAACCTATGGTCCTCTGGTGGAGGGTTAACAAGCCCTGCCTGATTCTAACCCGGCCAGAGTAATTATCTAGTGTGATAGAATAGATACCTTCTCTATCCTCTTTCTCATTTCTCTACTTTCACTCTATCCCTCTATTTTATAAATAAATATTGCTAAAAAGTCATTTGTCTTGATATATATTAATTTCAACAACTAACCCTTACAACTTCCTTCTTAAACAGCAGCATCCAGCACTATAAAAGGGTAGGTCTGGGCAGAGTACAGTGGGATGATCACCACACTGCTTCTAAAAGCTATGCTTTTATTAATGCATTCTAAGATCATAATAGTTTTTTGTTCTTGTTTTTTTTTTAAACCTCAATCTTCTGTCTTAGGATCAATACTGTGTATTTGTTGTAAGGCAAAAGTGTGGTAAAGGCAAGGCAATTACGGGGGGTAAGGGGGTTACACAGTCACATAGCTACAAAGGGTCTGAAGCCAAATTTGAACCCAGGATATCTAGACCTGGTTCTCAATCCACTGAGCCACTTATTAATTACTTTTTCTGACTGCCACATCACACTGCTGACTCAAAGTAAACTTGTCCTCTAAAACTTCTAGATCCTTCAATGGAATAGACTAGGAGTAAATGATCTCAGCAATCTAGTGCTTGATAAATTCAAAGATTCCATCTCTTGGCATAAGAAGTCACTATTTGACAAAAACTACAGGGAAAATTAGAAAACAATATGGCAAAAAATAGACTTAGATCAATATCTCATAGTCTATACCAAGATAAGTTCAATATGGGTATTTGACTTAAACATAAAGAGTGATATTATAAGTAAATTAGGTGAATGTAGAATAGCATACCTATCAGATATATGGAGAAGGGAGGAATTTAAGATCAAACAAGAGACAGAGAACATTACAAGATGTAAAATGAATATTTTTGATTATGTCAAATTAAGAAGGTTTTGTACAAATAAAACCACTGCAATCAAGATTTCTCTTCTGGGAAGCAACAAACTAGGGGGAAATTTTTAACAAATTTCTCTGATAAAGATCTAATTTCTCAAATATATAAAGAACTAAGTCAAATTTATAAGAAATCAAGTCATTCCCCAATGACAAATGGTCAAGGAAAATATGAATAGATAGTTTTCAGATGAAGAAATCAGATCAATAATCATATGGAAAAATGTTTGAAATCCCTCCTGATTAAAGAAATGCAAATAAAATAACTCTAAGGTACCACTTTACACCTAGCAGATTGGCCAATTGGACAGTAACGAAAAATAAATGTTGGAGGGGATGTAGCAAAATTGAGACACTAATTGCATTGCTGGTGGAGTTGTGAATTGATCCAACTATTCTGGAAGGCAATTTGGAATTATGCCCAAAGGCTTTTAAAAGAATGTATACCCTTTGAGCCAGCATTATACTATTAGATTTGTAACCCAAAGAGATAAAAAAAAAATGGGGACGGACCTGTTTGTACAAAAATATTTATAGCCACCCTCTTTGTGGTGGCAAAAAATTAGAAAATGAGGGGATGTCCCTCGATTGGGGAATGGTTGAACAAATCGTTGTGTACAATAGTGATGGAATTCTATTGTGCTATAAGGAATGATGAACCAGTTGATTTCTATAAGAACTGGAAAGACCTCCATGAGTGAAATAAGTAGAGCCAGGAGAATTCTGGACAATTCTGAAAGACTTATGAGAAAGAATGCTATCCACAGATAGAGAAAGAACTGTTGGAGTAGAAACACAGAAGAAAACATGATTTATCACTTGTTTATAGAAGTATATAATTTGAGGTTTTGGTTTTAAGATTACTCTACTACAAAAATGAATAATATAGAAATAGGTTTTAAGTGATAATATTTGAATAACCCATTGGAATTACTAATCAACTCTGGGAGGGGGGAGGGAAAAAGGGAGGGAGACAACATGAATCATGAAACCATGGAAAAAAATTTTTTAATAATTTAAAAAACAACTTCCCGATCCTTTTCAGAGAAATTACACCTCCTCCACCTTGTATCTATAACACTAATTTTTTTTAAAACCAAGTATGATTTTACATTTATTCTATTGAGCTTCATCTTACTAGATTTAACCCAGTCCTCTAGCCTGTCAATTTTTTTTCTTTTTTTCTTTTTGGTATCCTGGCTAAATTTCCATAAGTTAACTATTCCTCCTAGTTTTGTCTCATCTATAAACATGAGGAGTAGACCATCTATGTCTTTACCCAAGACATCAAAAAGGATGTTAAGCAGCACAGGCCCAAACACAGATCCCTGAAACGCTCCAGTGGATACTTCTTATTACTTTTTTGAGTTTTGCCATTTACCTAGTTCCAAATACACCTGATTATATTATCATGTAGTCCACATTTCCCTCTCTTTTCCTAAAGAATAGTGTTAGATATTTTCTTACATGCTTTGCTAAATTCTAGGTTAACTGTCTATAAATTCAAAAAAACCTGATCTACCTGTAATTCCTGCTATAACTATCAAGGAGTATGATCAGAGTTTCTATTCTTAATCCTGTTGACCATGTGGGTTGTAGCCATTAAGATTCCAGCCATGTAATGAGAAAAGCACTGAAAGAACTTCAAATTTTAATATGACATGGTAAACACTGAATAGTTTCTTGGTCACCCCCTCCTCCCAACCCCATCCTGTGACAGCAGACGGGGAGCAAAGAATATATAAGATGTTTAAAAAACAGCTTCCAGCTATAATATAGGATTTTAACATTGCCATGTTGGCTTAGGGCAAACCTGTCAGTTGCCCTGGATGGAATGTTGAAGGGGCATGAGCCACTGGGCAGACACCAACTGCCAGTTGACCTGAGAGTATAAAAAGCCCTGGAAACCCAGGGCTGGGTTATTTCCTGACCTGACTTCATCCTGACCATTCATTTACCCTTCCCCTGGGCCCAGGTGGTGGGAGTAAAGGGTGGTGGGATTGAAAAGGGGTGGTGGGAGTGAGAACATGGGTAGCTAGGATTTTAAGACCAAATCTTCTAGAGCAACACAATATTATTATTTATCATCATCTATAACAGGGGTCAGCAACCTTTTTGGCCGTGAGAGCCATAAACGCCACACTTTTTAAAATGTAATTTCATGAGAGCCGTACAGTGCTCACAGTGCGTGCTCCTGTAACAGCACCTGAAAAAATTGACGTTATGGCTCCTGCAGAAAGAGCCATATCTGGCCCTCAAAAGAGCCAGATATGGCTCAGCCACACGTTGCCAACCCCTGATCTATAAAATTAGCCATTAGATCAACTCAATTTCCTAAGCAAAGACCACTTCACTCTGGCCAAGGGCTGCCTGCCCTCAGTCAACCTAGATCTTCCAAGAACCAGCTTTAGCCAGATAATCCTTAACAACAGATCTTAGTATTTCCAAGCCCTTTTACCATTGCCTTGTTCCTTCCCCAGTTTATCAATAAACCCCATAGCCTTAACCAGTGAATCCTGTGGTTATTTCCCTACCATAAAAGGCTAGGAGGACAGTCAACAGGAAGGGATTCTGAGCAGTTTGGGCTGGAACAAGCTCCATTGCTGTGGGGCAGGAAGTTCTACATCCACTTCCTGCCAGTCTGCCATCAACCTGCTGTTTCCTCAGCAGGGTGGGGCCGGCTGCCTGATATCCTAAAGGAGCCTTGTGGCTTGCAGTGAGGTTTCACTGGGCACTCAGTTTTCAGGGTTTGGATCATTGTACTTCCAAAAACAAGCTTCAGGCCCAACTGAGGTTGATCACTCCATCCTAACAACCAACACTATCCTCCTGCTAGCCTGATACCAGCTTAAGGCCCTGTTGACCCACTTTGCTCATTACAGTTGGTGAGCACAGCTTAAGCAAAGGACCTACAATAATAACACTGTAAAATGGCTGTGGCACATATGGCTTTCATTGTCACCAGCTTTTCACTGCTTCTTTGGATGATGATACAGGGAGCCATAGATTTTTGGTTTAGGAAGTCCCTCAATTCATTTACCATGTTTTAGAGCTCTATGACTATTATTGATGGTGTGTGGTTACAATGGCTGAATTCATTTGCTTTGTCCCTACAGCTATTGCAATCATTTTTGCAATTTCTCAAAGCTTTGCGATTTTGAAAAAAGTAGTTTCCCATCTTTGGCTGCTCTTTGGTACTACTAACACTAAGACTGACTCCATATCTCAAGAAGTCCTGGATCAAATAAAATTATTGTTCCAGGTGCTTAAGCAAATAGGGATAGAAAAGAATTAGATGCACACACACTTCTCCAATTGGAAATTGTGGAATCAAAGTATTTAGGAACTGCAACAAAGGCTAGGGACTCTGGGTCTGCAAATGAAACACCAACTCAAGATAAGGCCATAGGAACTGAAACCACCATCTCTGTTCTCCCAATAGTCGATAGGACTATTTTGCAACCTGGGGAGGGTATCGCGCATGTCAAGACCTACCCCTAATGCTTTTACCTCTAATGATTTGGAAGTGCTACGTATATGTTTTCCAAAATTCTACACATCAATTTTCTACACATTTCAAATCAATAAAGGAAATGAAAAGGGTACTTAACCTTATTTAACCCGAGCTTTGATGATGTGGAATTTCTTCTGGGGGAATTTTATTCATCCTCAGAAAAAGAAAAATTTCTGGCAGAGACACACACAAACCCAAATTTGACTGCTTGGCCCACTGTACATCAAGATTTGGAATTAACATCTCATGCCAACATGAGATATTTGGTACAATGCAGGACAGACTTGCTGGAAGTAATGTGTCTCCGTGCGAGGTGTCCTAATTCTTGGCCGAAGTTTGAAAGACTCAAACAATGGGAGGAAGAACACCCTAGTAGATTCCTTGATAGAGTGATGGAATTGGTAGAAACAGTCCTAGGCCAAAGAAATGTCCATACCCCAGAGACAATTGATCACTTTAAGAGGCAATTTGTGAAAGGTGCCTCACTGCCTATTCAGACATATTTTAGGCAGAGCTGTCCCCAATGGGAGTCATTGCCTCTAGAGGAGATTAGGCAATATGTGTAATATATCCACAAATCAAAGCAGAAAGATATTAGAACAGCTAGACAAAATGACTCAGAGAAAGATTCAATAATAACTGATCTGAAAAAAAAAAAAAAAACAGCTAAAGTAGGCTAGAAAGGATAAGGAAATTGAAGAGATAAAGAACTTTGCTCTCCAAGCCAGCAGAGGGTGTAGTCAATCCTGGCAACCTGCTAGCAATAACAATGCAAAAAGTTCTTCTCGGAAATGCTATCTATGTGGACAGTTAGGTCATATGGTTCGTCAATGTAGGTTCAAGCAACAAATTGACTTTGGCAAGGACAATAACACCATAAGCCAAAGGGATAGAAACACCAAGAAGACCCATTACAATTCCAGATGGTCAAACAAATCTGGAAGAGTAGAGGGTACTAAACACAATAAGCAATGTTGCAAGGTGAAATCCCAAAGAACTTATGAATCAAGGCTTCAGAGTCAAAACTGACTGACTGGAATAGAAATGACATGTATATCTCAAATGGGGAGAGGAAGAGTATATGTCTGTAGCAAGCTGGACATAAAACAATGACATTTCTGTGGCAGAAGACCAAAAATGGGTAGACATAATGCAGATGCACAAAGAGATTTATGGGACAGTTGAGGATGATTATTAAAGGGGTCTGCTTACACATTCCACCACAAAAGGTTTAGATGTGAAGTGAAGAGACTATACAGGAATATGCAATGGCTTGTCTGCAGGAGCATTGCAATCTTGCTTGGAGTCATCAAAATCTCAAACTCCTGTCTTTATTCCAAGTTTAAAACAACAGATTAGCTTGGATAAAGAAGAAAGTAACAGGGATTTACAATGTATTCAGGAAGAATTATCATTTGTAAGCCTAAAGGAGTTATGTCTCTATGCTACACCATTCTCTTGCTCTAGACATGAAACACCAAGATGTGGTTAGAGAGCCAGCCAAATGGAATGTTGAGAGAGGTTTGACTTTTGAAGGGCAGAGCACAATTTTACTGGATGAAAGCAGTAACATGGACAATTCAAACCCTATCTTTCTCAATCCCTTGGCTGATGAGTTCAAACCAGAAGCTTGGGGGAGAGAAAAGGTTCATTTGTCATCTCCAATGGCTAGTGTGCTCAATACTGACATCGTTGAAGTCTGCTCAGTGGTTGGAGACACCAAACAACTGACTTTAGCCACACAGACTGCACGACTGGATAGTGGACTCCAGACAGTCTTTGAGTTGGGAGATGAACCAGAAGTGTTGAAGGGAATACAAAATACCTATCAAACATTCCCTGTCACAACTGATGGAAAAGCTCCTACTCTTGAAGACTGTGATACTCAGAACACCAGAGTGAGAGGAAACACTAGTAAATTCTCCACCTTTTCAGCTCTTAGCCTGAGAATTCCGTTAGCTCAGTTGAAGCCAGCTTGGTAACCATGGTTACTCAAAGACTGCTCTGAGTGAGAGAGAGGGTCTGCTCTCTGAGCCAACATTCTACAATGACCCTCCCAGTCACAGAATTTCTGATCATGCTGCAGAAATTTCTATTTTAACTCACAGTGACAATACAAGACTTGAGGAAGTGCTTGTGAAAGACCATACACATGACCAGATCCAAAATAAGTGCACAAAATCTACTGAGGATTCATTATTACAACAAGGAATTTTAAGATATGGCTTCTCACAGTACAACAGCCCTATCATGCCTGTGAAGAAAGCCAAATTAACTCCTGATGGGAAGTCTCAATGGCAATTGGTACAAGATCTTAGAGCTGTTAATAGCCATGTGCAGAAAACCTATGCCGTGGTTCCTAGTCCATCTCAGATCTTAACAGCCATACCAAACACAGCTGCTTGGTTCATAGTCATACACCTCTGTTCAGCATATTTCTCTGTTCCTCTGCACAGAGACAGCCAACAGCTGTTCGCCTTTACATGCCAAGGCAAATCCATCTTGTGGACCCGTCTTCCACAGGGATTCTCAGATTCAGCCTCAGTCTTCTGCCAAGTCTTGCGGAGAGACCTTGAGTTGATCACTTTCCAAGATAGCAAGATGGTGCATTATGTTGATGACATCCTGTTAATGTCACCATCAGCTGAAATCTGTCAAAGGGACAGTATGCACTTGCTTAAAGAGCTAGGAAAACAGGGACATAAGATTTCAAAACCTAAACTTCAGTGGGTAAAGACCTGAGTCCAGTATTTGGGGTTCATCTTAGAAAAGGGCACCAGGAGTATTTCCCAGAAGAGAACACAGGACATACAGAAGTTGAGCTTGCCAAAGACCAGAGGCAGCTCAGGACAATTGTAGGAGTAACGAGCTTCTGTAGAAACTGGATTACAGGTTATGCTCTCATCACTAAACCTCTGATAGAGCTAACCAGGAAGGAAGTTCCAGAGCTGTTGAAGGAGCCCATCCATGCCATTGAAAAGCTCAAATCTCTAACTCTATCAGCACCAGCCCTAGGCATCCCTAACCGTGACAAACGTTTCCTACTCTAAGTCCATGAGGATAAAGGGATAGCTTCCAGTGTTCTCACACAATCATTTGGAAATACCCTCAGACCCGTTGCATACTATAGCTCAAAGCTAGATCCTGTCATTTGTGGAATGCCAAGTTGTTTATGTGCTATTGCTGCTGTAGCCATCATGGTCAGGAAATCAGCTTCCTTGGTATTTGGGGGTGAGCTGAGAGTATTTTCCCCACACCAAGTGGAATCTACTCTTAGGAATACTACACTCCAAGCTTTCACTTCCCAAAGGTTATCTCAATACCAAGCAATCCTGTTGGCTAATGAAAACATCACATTTCACCAGTGCAAAAGTTTAAATCCTGCAACTCTGATTCCAGATCTACCTCTGGAAGGAGAGAGTCTACACATCTGTGAAGATGCACTTGGCATCGTGCACAAGACTAGGGATGCACCCATGGATAATCCCAAGTTGACACTCTTTACAGATGGGTCTTCTTACTTAGTTGACAATCAGAGATTTACCAGTGCAGCAGTACTGACAGCCTCTGAAACCCTTTGGTACTCATCCCTTCCATCTATCATGACTGCTCAAGGGGCAGAGTTATTGGGTTTGATTCATACTCTCCAGTTAGCCAAAAATAAGAGAGTCAACATTTATACAGACTCAAACTACGCTTTAGGAATGGTACATCATTCTGGTGAACTCTGGAAAAATAGAGGTTTCATAACTTCTAATGGCAAGCAAATTGTGTATTGCAGTCTAATAAACGAGCTATTGCAAGCGATCCAATTACCAGCCTGAGTTTCCGTAATTCATTGCAAAGGGCATAGTAAACTACAAGGGCCAGTAGAATCAGAGAATAGAAGAGCAGACATTACAGCCAAATTCGGGGTGAGGTATGGACCAATTTCAGTCCTGAACTTGTCTTTGGTGGATGAAGTTGATCTGAAAAATGCCTACTCCCCAAAGGAAGTGAAGGATTGGAAAAAACATCATGGTGCATACTTAGCTAATGGAGTTTGGCTGGAGGAAAATGGAAAACCCATGTTGCTTAGATCCTTGTATTTTACTTTTTGCAATGCTTTACATCAAAAAGGGCATTATGGAAGTCTGGGCCTGGCAGACTGTATAATTAGGTATTGGAACGCAAAAGGGATATATGAAGTTGCAATGAGAGTTTGTCAGAGGTGCAGAATTTGTATGCAGTACAATCAAGCTATTACTAAAATCCACAGCTTGGGAGGCAAACCATTGGCCTTTACACCATTTGAATGCATACAAATTGATTACATAACCATGCCAAGGTGTCAGAGCTACAGGTATGCATTAGTAATCTTTGATCAATTAACAAAGCAGCCAGAAGTTTTTCCAGCTAGGGGAAATACATCAGCTATTGTAGTGAAGGTTTTGCTGAAGGAGCTAATTCCAAGGTTCTCTATTCCACCACATATTGTGTCTGACAATGGTTCACACTTCACACATCGTGTTTTAGCCACCATGTACAAATCCCTAGGGGTAAAACAATATCTGCATTCCGTATATCGACCTCAATCGAACAGACAAATTGAACGAGTCAATAGATCTTTGAAGACCCTAGTGGCTAAAATTTGTGCTGAATCACACTTGAAATGGCCAGATGCATTACTTTTGGCATTATTCCATCTTAGGTGCCAGCCAAATAGCATTACTCGTTTGTCACCTTTTGAGATGTTATATGGACATCCACCTTACCAAGGGAAATCACCTCAAAGCATCCATAACTTATCACATCTGAGTATGCAATGCAAATTCTATGGATACATTAAGTTGCTCAAAGAACGCTTAGATCAGCTTCACAAGTTGGCTTTGATACATCAAAGAGTGCCCTTTGATTTCAATCTACACAACTTCCAACCTGGAGATTATGTATACATAAGAAACTTTCATAGGAAGTCTGTGTTAGAATCTAAGTGGCATGGACCATCACAAATAATCCTAACGACTCCTAGTGCAATCAAAATTAAGGGGAGGGATCCATGGTTCCATGTCACCCATGTCAAGCCAGCTAAAGATATGTCCCAACATCAAGACCCAGTCACAATACAGCACGCAGACCAATTAGCACCAACTAACCAGCTAAGAAACAAAAACATATCAAAACCACAGCCAAAAGATCAGATTATAGCCTTCCAACAATTTACATATGATCAGTATAAGAATCAAGAAGCAGCCAAATGTTACATCATCATCAAAATAATTATTTATCATCCAATTACTATCACCCAGAAGAAACATTCATAGACTATCATAGTAGAGAAGAAGAATCAGTTATAGAAGAAGAATCAGTATCAAAACTTCAATCAATTCAAGATCTAGAAAGTGGCATCGATGACTGATTGATAAATCATAAATATCATAATGGACTGTGATTAACTTTGTTTAAATACATCAAGAAAGAAGAAGATTCATCAAAAGTGTTATGGACACACAAATTTTGTCGCAACACAAGTCAGTACAACTGCACAATGGTCCCAGTTCAAGTTGATGGGCGCATGTGGTAACATCAAACATCACAATGGAGACATTGCTGACTTTGCGGAGCTTCGCAAGGACATCAACGTTGAGGATTACAATGAGAACTTTGACCTGACTACACAACTGGTGTGTCTTTTACAACAACGCTATGAAGAGGAGTTCATCTGATCAGCATTGGAACCATAGGTTTGAAGAGCACATCTTACATGCCCACAGAATTCTCACTGCAGTCAAAACACCTTAGAATTCCATTCACACAGCACATGGTGTTAGCAGAAGATTTCTACAGGAGTAAGTATGTGACACTTCATCACATGGTTAGGTCACAAATGTCAACACATAAAACATTTTCTAAACTTCACATGTACATATGTAAATAGTAGTTCACACATAGGAGAGAAGGGTTTGTCTGCCTTAGCTTAGAGTTTTCTCTTTGGTTCAGCACCTTTTACTCAAAACCATCTGACATTCCAATTTACAGAATGTATATATGTATATGCTTGTTTACTAACCCTTAGTGATAGTTGTACTAACACACAGGGAAAGAATAGTTAGCTTTGGATAAGTTAGATTAGGGTCAGAAGTTCAAATTTTAATATGACATGGCAAATAGTTTCTTGGTCACCCCCTCCTCCCAACCCCATCCATCTTGTGACAGCAGATGTGGAGCAGGGAATATATCAGATGTTTAAAAAACAGCTTCCAGCTCAACCTTCTTGGAATATAGACTCTCTTGTTCTAATAGGAAAGTAGTGCTCTTTTTATTTTGATTTTTCTGTGTGCTGAACACAATTTTTGAGGTGGGTTTGTTCAAGTTTAGGAAAGATCTTAAAAAATTAAGAGGGTCTGAGAGGAGCAGTGTGTTGTAGTAGGGGCAGGATCAGGCTTGTAGCAAGGAAATCTACAATGGAGAAGATATCTACCCCACAAAAGGAGTGGCCCAAACCTAGCCATTTTGCTGGCATACATGTACCAGGAGTGTCTGGGGCAGAATAACACCAAGGTTAAATGTAAAATGCCTAATTACTAATCCTACAGATTGCTTTATGTTCTGCTTTAGTTTAAGTTTCTGCCTTCCAAAAAAATGTAACAATAATTATAAGCTAAATTACTGAATCTTATTATTTTTGTTGAATATGTCTTGTGGGTATAGGAATAAATTAGCTGCCTCATATTTGAAAAAATAAAATATAAATTAAACAACACCAAAAATTGATGAGGGGCCCTACAAAATCTACCACAACTACTTATTGCCAATTGACACATTAACTGGGCTCCCCAGTGATCAAATAGAGTCTTGACAAACTTCAATGGACTAAGCAAAAGAGAATGTATGCCATTTAACAATGACAAGCCAGATGATGACTTGTGTTAAAATCATTATCTGGGACAAAATGAATGCCATTTTGAATAACAGCACTGGCAGTTGAGAATTTGGGATGTTTCCAGGTGCCGTGAGTCAAGGGCAAAAAGCAGTTGGCCCCAGCCCTATAAATACCCCCAAGTGACAACACAAGGGAGCTCAGATTGGAGCAGGGACTTGGGAAGGAGGGAGGTGAAGGGTCAAAGGGTAGGCCTGAAACCTGTGACCTGTTATCCTACTGAGAGAACTTAAGATCAATCAACACCATTGATATTAGAGCTGAGAGAGTTTACTGATTCATCTATCAACATCATCAAATAGTCTTCCCTAATCTCTGGCTTGGCTGTGGCCAAGTCAGGTTATAGTTAGAGAGGGTGAAGAACCTTCAGTATCTACAAACCTAGCAATCTCCAGACCTTGATCAACAACCTAGATTAATAGCCAATCAATTAGCAATAGGGTTCCTGAATCCTCAATCTTACTACCTTGTTTTCTTACCCCATCAATAGATTCAATATAGTGTTTACCAACAAGTACCTTTCCTGAGTGGTCATTATACACAGTCAGATTACAACATTTCCAATAGCAAATCAATAGCCCTTACCAACAACTAATGCAACCTCAGTTGGGTCCTAGAGAGGCTAACCAACAACAGAGCTTCTCAGGGGTTCCCAGCCTGGGCAAACTGTTAGAAGGGAAGAACTGACAAGCTTAGTCAACCAAGCTTGTCAGGGAGAAGAGGCATAGACTTTGCCAACAACAACTGTGAGAGGAGAGTGTGCTTTCTCTCTACCAACTACAGCCAGCTTAGGCCTGGGCAAACAATCCCTCCTCCATTCATACTGTCTCTGAGATCCATCTATACCATCAATTCTCAGAAGATCCAGAGAAAGATAAAGATATGTATACATACATTTATATATCCACCTTTTCCTTTTCATTTCTTTTTAACACTTGGAAATGAAATTTTCAGAAGAAAACCCTGGAGACCATGACCTAACAAACAGTTTAAATCACAAAAGTCTGAAACCCACCTATTACTTCATTTGTTATTCATTCATTCAGTTGTGTCTGACTCTACATTAGTCTGTTAAGATAAATTAATTTGTTTTTGGTTATTGGTGTATATGTATTCCTGCAAAATTTGTTGTTTTTGTAGGCCTATTGTTATTATTGTTTTACTTTTGCTTATGTGAAATTTAGATTATTGATTGATGACTGGTTAAGAGTTGTAATCATTATAACTAATATCTGTGGGTCATATTTCAGTTTAATTGTGTAGGCCTTAGTAGAAGAGTTTGTAAGAGTATAAGTATCCAAATCTTAAGGGCTTCATATTGGCCCTGTCTCTTGAAATAGATAAAGAAGATGAGTAGTGAATGAGTCAACCTGATCAGGAGATGTTTTGCCTAGCACTGGGCTTCTCTGGTATTGAGTGATATTTATTATAGGACTTTCCAGAGGATGTTACTCAATTCTGTGTTTTCCCTGTCACTGTGAATTCTGGAAAACCCTCTTGCCAGTCAGTATGATATACAGCCCACCTTTGACCTTTCTTATAAACCAATCACAGTCTTAGTTTAGTTTGTATCACCAAGCCCTATGAAACTACCAAACTCCATAAAAAGCTACATTAAAAGCTGTCAAGTATGTCTCTAGTCACTAAGGGACCACTGACTTCTGTTATTAGCAACTACTAGCCTTGCTAATAAATAGATTATGCTCAGAATTTTGTGCCTCAGTTTCTCTTCATCAAAGATTTTTATCATGACATTTGGTGAGCCAGACAGAGTCTGAATGACAGGACTTTGATCCTAGGATGCCCTCTCTAATGATTTCCCCCACCACTTCAAGGAGAATGCCCTTGAATGAGACTAGATATTCCCCTCAGCTCAGAGCTAAATTTGCTCAGAGACAATGTAAGTTCCTGAATAGGAAATCCTTATTAACAAACCAACTAATGAAATTTCTAGGGAACTTAGACATTTTTTTGTTTAAGTAGAATTTAGATTGATTTTTTTAAGTCTTAGAATTGAATGTGTGTACTAGGATTTTAGCAGAAAGCTTCAAAAGAAAAAGTAAAAACTTAACACAGAAAATTGAAGAAAAATTTGTAATACCAGCAACTTCCTTTCTTTGACCAGTTGGCTAAAACAAAATAACATTCAGCTGATGACATCATTAAAACCTTAGTAATTATTTGGCTCCTTTCCAATTGAGATACTGAAAATTTAAAATTGAGAATCAGTCTTCAGGACCTTCTTATTAACTAGACTCCTGATAAAAATTAGTAGCAGCTACACAGCGGCTGCCTTGAGCACTACACTGTGATAGCAGTCTTGAAAGCCAAGATCCACTGGGAGGAACTCCCCTCACCCACAAGATTTCCTGGGCTTCCTTAGGTCCATGAGCCAAGTCCCGAGTCTATAACTAAGCTCCCAAAGCCACTTCTACTTTGGCTAGGTAAACTGAGTCAGAGTAGGGATCAAGGGCTGAAAGATTCAACTGAATCATGAGACCCCTTAAAAGGGAATTCCTAAGGGACAAACCTTAGCAGGAGATTTTGCCTCCCAAAGCAATCTTGAAAACTGAACTTCTATATAATTGACCATAAGCAAATGTAGCCATCTTATGCTTATGACACTTGCTTCTTATAACTGGTAATTTCTTTAATTAACTAAGGAGGATATTAACATAGGATGCCGGGAACATTAACAGAGAAAGGTGGGGAAGGACAGAGGTTTTAAGGAAAACTAATACTAAATCTAATAGAGTAGGAACTAGGCCATCCCCCTTTCAGAGAAAGCCTCTGGTGAGATTCCACATTCAGCTTGGCTACAACTTCTGCTCTCTGGCTTTTAGATGATAGGGCTAGTTTGATCAGATGATGTTAAGTGGCTATATTTCTTCAGAGAGGATTTGTAGACGTTGATGGCAACTGATTGATGAAATATATAAGCTACAGAATGCAGGTTATAATATAGACCAGAATAGCTGGATACAGCACTAAAAATTCAGGCTAATCCCAATCTTGAAGTAGATTACAGGGGTTCAATGGAGAGTACCCAAAACCTCCCTTCACCCTCTCACCCAGGAGATTTTGCCTCCCAAAGCAATCTTGAAAACTGAACTTCTATATAATTGACCTTAAGTAACCTATAGCAATCTAAAAGGAGAAATTCTTGAACTGAGATGAATGGGGAATACCTCACTAGTCACTGCGGTGACTTGTGGCAACTCCTAATTACATCCCCTGAACTGTAATCTCCTGTCAGGCCCAGGACAAACGGACATGGTCCTCAAAAAGGCAGTAAGAAAAATAATGAAATTAAGTGGGATCAGGAAGGCCACTGATGCTATTAGCTATCAGGGCAGTTTATTGAAAGTAGCTTCCACTTTATAGAGAGAGTAAAACAGGCTGGGGAATTTTGCACAAGCTTTCCACATACACAATAAAGGTAAATGATTAATAAAGTGGTACAATGCAATTTGTATACCTCGTTGAATCTAAACAGTGATTTCTATAGGATAATAAATCAACATGTAATAGCCTAACTTAGATTCCCAAGGAAAATGTATACAACAGTGATTTTGTAGAAACGTTGTAGAAACATGGCGGGGGGGGGGGGGGGAGGGGAGGTGGCAGGGTAAAAGTGACAGACATCTGCTCTATGGCCCTCAGTTTTGCTGAGGGTCTCAGGTTTTGCCCATTGCTGATTTCCATTGAATATCCCTTTAAAGGGTGACAATGAGGGTAGGTATTCTTATGGGTATCCCTCTGAGAAAACTGCCTAAACCCTAGAGTCAAGGCCAGGTTCCAGTTCATAGGGCAGGGGTCAGCAACGTATGGCTCTTGAGCCATATCTGACTCTTTTGAGGGCCAGATATGGCTCTTTCTGCAGGAGCCATAAAGTCAGTTTTTTTTCAGGCTCTGTTACAGGAGCGTGCACTGTGAGCACTGTACGGCTTTCACGAAATTACATTTTAAAAAATGTGGCGTTTATGGCTCTCACGGCCAAAAAAGTTGCCAACCCCTGTCATAAGGGATTGACAAAAGCAGGCACTGTTAAATTAAGTAACCTTTGGTCTGAGACTTGCTAGAGATTTCTGTTGATAAATTGTTTTGGTCTGATTTTAAGACTTTTGATTATTGCACATTAGAGAAATTAAGAATGACTGTCAACAGTCTCATCCAAAATAAACAAACTGTGCTGTAGGGCAGCTCTGTCTGATGAGATATTCCCACTGACTCTTTAAGGGTCAGTTTCTGATTATTCTGTTCTGACCACTTTTGCTCCTCCACTACATTATGGGCTATTCAGGGAGGAATTCTAATCTCTGGTGTGAGGGCTTATTGAGCACATTTCAGGGCTTCTTATTCACCTTTGGTGTCCACCTGTCATCCAGTTCTCACCTGTGGCTTCAAGAAGTGTAGCATGCACAGCAGTCACACTCTGGTAAAACCATCTCAATAGACAGGCTAAACTGGGTTGAGAATAGCTAACAGACCTCAGATCTGTCTGTGAGTTAAAGAGACATCTATCCCATCCATAAAGACTTCTCTCACTGAAAAGGGCAGATGAGAACAGTTGATTCCAATGGCCATGGGAGGAACTGAAACATTATAGAGTTCTTAGAGCTTGGTCAGACATAGAAGATTTCAAGGTCATCCACTATATCACAGGCCAATCAATGATTCTGAAAGAGAGAATAAGGTTGATGACTTTGTGCAATTATGCCTCATTTAAATCCCATTTGCTTGCAAGTCAAGACATCATTCATGATGTCATTGGTCCCCTTCAAAAACAAAGAACAGAAAATAACATGGTAAGAGATCTAACCTTTTTCAAGCAAAGAGTGACTGGCTTCTGGTGGATTTTCTCTTCAAAACAGATTTATACCTGACATCAACCAGGCCTGTGATACTCTTTTTTTTTTTTAAACCCTTAACTTCTGTGTATTGGCTCATAGGTGGAAGAGTGGTAAGGATGGGCAATGGGGGTCAAGTGACTTGCCCAGGGTCACACAGCTGGGAAGTGTCTGAGGCCAGATTTGAACCTAGGTCCTCCCATCTCTAGGCCTGACTCTCACTCCACTGAGCTACCCAGCTGCCCCTCCACCCCGTGATACTCTTAAAGTCACTCTCTGATTACCCCAGAAATCACCCAGCATGAAGAAAGAAACAAAAAAAAGGGGAAACCTAGGGAAAAACCTCAGGTAATCTTTACCACTACTCAAATACCTCTAATATCTTTTTGAGCCTTGCCACAAAATCTTAGGAAATGGATATGCTTTTATTGCTGCAAAAGGATCCATTTTACTAGAGATTGAAGAAACAAAAAGGATAAGAATAAAAAACAGAATGCTGGAGGATCTAAATAGTGACTGTCTAATCTGTGGTTTGTGCTAATCTATGCCAGCAGGTGTTTCTAAGTTTGTCAGTTTTGTTCCACAGCCTAACAATAGATTTATGCTTTTTCTTTTGGTCTGATAAACCAATGGGGAAAAAAACTTTAAAAATTCTTCAGAGAAGTCTTTCCTCTATGTGTTTACTATATTATTCTCTATATAAATATAAATATATATATTTATAACATTGGCTACAGTGGAAATTTCAGAGATGAAAGGCAGAAAACTAATTGGAAAGAAAACTTGTTATTTTTTAAAAGGAGGTAATTTCTCTACTAAAAAATTCTAAATTATGATTTTAATGTTTTAATGAGTACTTTCATGAGTTTTGAGGGTGCCAATAAACTTTGTAAAGTTTGATAAAAAACAAAAATTGGCAGATCCAGTAGGACAAACTTTAGGATGACTTGAGACAACTTTTAAAGTTGCAGTTTGAATTTCAAGTGCAGCTTTATTAATCATTAAATCTGTTCCAGAGAGATTCATAAAATTCAGAGAAATATTTATAAGTACTTGGGAAAATAGTACAGGAGAAATTGGAGTAAAATTATGAGTTTAAATAATTCCACAAATAAGAATTTAAAATAAAAGCTTGCTATTTAAAATTAAAGTAATATGTTAGAGAAATAAAACATAAGATTAGATCTCTAATTGCTAAAAAGAGACTTGAGCAAGAGCAGTCAGTACTCAGCAAGAGCATTCAGTCCCACTTTTTGATTAGAAGTCCACTTTCTCAAAGCAGTTTCAGTTTATGTCTTATAAATCAATATAAGATTACAAAAGAAATTTCATAAGGCTTTGAAGAGTTAAGTGAAACTTTGACAAATACATAGTAACTGATAGAAAAAAAATACTGTTTCTTTAGTTTGGTTTAAATAGTTATGATAAAGACCTTTGTAAAAAAATTTTTTTTGTAAGTAGCTTTTTCTGCTGTGGTTACAACTAAAAAACCTTGCGGGATAAGGAGAGACATATCCTTTATCTGCCCTCTTAAGGTACACTGGTAGAGTTAATTTAAGAAAATTAAAGGAAATAATTTGTCTCTTGAGTGTCACCACAATTACAATTCATCAGGACTCCAGATGAAACATGCTGCTCAATTTCTGATAAAGAAGTAATGAAATCATATTGAATACTGAGATTTTTTTTTAGATAAAGCCAGTGAGAAATTTTGTTTTACTTGACTAAACATGCTTATAAAAAAGGTTATGTTTTTCTTGCTTTCTCATTTAGGGGGAGAAGAGAGAAAAAGCTAATTTTATTTAAAATAAAATTTAATTTAGAAAAATAAAAAATAAAATCAAGAGCTGAAAAGGAAATATACTGAATCCTTTCTAATAAGATAAAAAATACAATAAGAATGCCTATTGTTCTCACTCTTATTTTCTATAATTCTAGAAATATTAACTATAGCAATAAGATGAGAAAAAGAAATTGAGGGAACAGGTATAAGCAAAGAAATCAATGAAATAATCACTTTTTGTTGATGATATGGTTGACCTAAAGAAATCAGAGAGGAGGAACTTACTCTGTGCCAGGCACTGTGCTAAGCCCTGGGAATACAAATAGAGATAAATGGCAATCTCTTCCCTTAAAATGTTTATAATCTGGAAGCTACTGAGTTGCTCAGTGGATTAAGGAAGGCCTAGAGACTCTCAGTCTGGCCCCAGACACTTCCTAGCTATGTGAACCTAGGCAAATCACTTAACCCCAATTACCTTGCCCTTACCACTCTTCTGCTTTAGAACCAATACACAGTAGTAATTCTAAAACAGAAAATAAGTATTTAAAAAAAAGAAATTGGAGAAACAACTAAATATTAAATTAAATAATAACTTTATCAAAGTGGAAGAATATATAATAAATCTACATCATCAGCCTTACTATATATGATGAACAAAATATAGCAGGGAAAATGTGAAAATATAATATTAAATAGCTTTAGAATGTATAAAATACCTGGAAGTTCATTTCATTGCTGCATCTTTTCAGTTATGTCCAATGCTTTGCGAACCCTTTTGAAGTTTTCTTTTTTTATTTTTGCATATTTCTATCTTTATTTTTAAAACAATTAAATTTTGTGAAGTCCCCAAATGAATGAAAAAGTACAATCCATCCAAAGTGATATAATACATATCCTACAAATTTGTTAAACATTGATGAAAGAAAATCTACTTGTATATTCCAAATTTCTTTAGGTATGATATTTTAACCATATTGTGTTGTAGCATAATTATTGCTCCTTTTGACCCTAAATGTTCAGTGTATTTCATTATCTGTGTATGTGTATGTTTGAAGTTTCAAGTGATGTTGAAAGCAAAATAATTTATCTCAAACTGATAATATAAAACAATCCAAATATATAGATAAAATATGGCAAAGTGTCATTCTTATTTTTTAACCCTTACCTTCGTATTGATTCTAAGGCAGAAGAGCGGTAGGGGCTGGGCAATGGTGGTTAAGTGACTTACCCAGGGTCACACAGCTAGGAAGTGTCTGAGGCCAGATTTGAACCCAGGACCTCCCATCTCTGGGACTGGCTCTCAATCCACTAAGCCACCTAGATGCCCCCTACTGAATGTGTTTAATTTCTGTTGCAGCTAAGTCCAAGACATTGAAAGTAGAACTTCCAGGGTAGCTGGGTAGCTCAGTGGATTGAGAGCCAGGCCTAGAGACCAGAGGTCCTAGATTCAAATCTGCCAGGATTCCATTTCAATCAGAGAAAATAGTGGGAGAGTATTAAGATGTTAGAATTGGTCCCCCAATATGATGTAACCAGTGGTTGAGATACTGGTCCAGTCTAGTCCTTTTAGACTTCTGTCTCAGCTCACTGATCTGTCTGATTGCCCTAATGTCCAAATGTTCCTATCTCAGCCTCTGCCTAGGCCACTTTGGCAATCTGGTATCTGTCTCTGTTCTACCTTCATCATGCAGCAGTTTTGAGTGGTAAGCAGTGGGCAACAGTGGCTTTTCCAAGCCAACTTCCTCTGTGTAGTCTTTTATGATCACTGGCCAAGGGGAAAGAATTGGGTGAAATAGCAGTAAGACCTGCAATATTCCTCAAGGTCAAAATCCCTGAAAAGAAAAAGAGGATGGGCTGAGTTACATGTTTATATACAAAATACTACCTTGTCTTTCAGTAATTCTGAAGCTTTCATCTCTGTCCTGAGTCCACAAGTAGGAAGTTCTAATTTCTTTTTTTTTTTTAAACCCTTATCTTGGAATAAAGGAGCTCTATCCAGACAAAAATTCTGAAGGAAATATATGACCGTGTTGCAAACTGCCCATGCATTTTATGAATGTCCCAAATGACACTTGAGGGGCCACAGAAACAGCCCAGAAATAGCCAGTGTGTTGCTTAGAGAAGCTAGCACTTAACTTACCAGCAAGATACAGATCATGGCCGCCAGGTGGTGCCACATTCAACCCACCAGTCACGTAATTTGAACAGCAAGCAGAGTTCCCATTTGTGCTTCCATAAAGGTAGCAATATTCCCATTAGTTGGCAAAGATACTGGAATGGTTTGCAATTTCTTTCTCTTGTGGATTAGGCAAACAGAGGTTAAGTGACTTGTCCAGGGTCATACAGCTACTGGGTGTCTGAGATTGGATTAGAATTCAGGTCTTCCTAACTCCAGGCCAAGCATTTTATCAACTGAGTCACCTCAGTGCCACATCAATTAGTCAGCTAGGCTTAATTAGCCTTTAGAAAGAAATATTTACTGAAATGGTAGAGTAAAAATAGTTGATACAAAACAACCTCCCAAACTTAAGTAATAATCTCCCACAAGTATAACCATTCCAGGGGAAAGTGGGTCCAACTTAGAGCACATGTGGGAAAAGAAGTTATTCATATCTCCTGAAAGTCCTTCTGCTGGAGATCTTAGGGCCTTAAATTTATTTGCTTTTTCTTACATTGTGTTGTAAGATTTGACAAACATTTTTTAAAAATTTTTCTTGTTTTAATCAACCAAAATCTGCTTTTTTACCTACCTACCCCAAATCCTTCCCCCTACCAACTGAGGACATAGGAAAAGAAAAACCCATTACTAGTATGCATAGCCAATAACAATAACTTTCAACATTGTGTAAGTCCTAGAAAATATTTGTTTCATTCTGCATTTTGAGTCCTTTACTTCTCTACAAGGAGGTGGGTAGAATATAACCTCATTGGTCCTCTGGAACCCTAGTTGGTCATAATCCTGACAAAATTTCATTCCATCACATTTACATGTTATACTTGTTCATAACTTGTCCACTATATGGGAACCTCCTTTAGATTCCCATTGTTTGCCACCTCAGGAAAAGCTATAAATATTTTTGTATATCTTTAGAATTTGTTTAGAACTAATCCCTCCCTTCATCTACCCTCTCTCTAAACCTCCCTCTTTCTTCTCCTCTTTTCCTCCTATTTATTTCCTTGCTAAATGAAATATATTCTATACCCAGCTCTGTATGTATATATTCTTTCTGTTGACCAGTTTAGATGAGATTGATATTCAAATGTCAGTTGTTCCTCTTTACTCCATTTTCCTTGTTTCTATGTCAACTTTTTCACCCTTGTATATAAGATAATTTTCTTAATCTTCCTTTCCTTTCCACTCTTCCTGAAGTATATTATTCATCTTTTCTTTTCTTTCCATTTTTTTTAACTCTTAACTTCTATATAGAATTGATGCTAAATATCAGTTCCAAGGCAGAAGATCAGTAAGGTCCAGGAAATTGGGGTCAAATGGTTTGCCCAGGGTTACACAACTAGGAAGTGTCTCAGGCCAGACTTAAACCCAGGACCTCTCATGTCCAGATCTGGCTCTCTATCCACTGAGCCACCTATCTGTGCTTTCTATTTTTTTCTTAAGATCATTGAAACATTGGGCAGCTGGATAGCTCAGTGGATTGAGAGCCAGGCCTTGAGATGGGAGGTCCTAGGTTCGAATCTGGCCTCAGACACTTCCTAGCTGTGTAACCCTGGGCAAGTCACTTAACCCCCATTGCCTAGCCCTTACCACTCTTCTGCCTTGGAACCAATACACAGTGTTGATTCAAGGAAGGTAAGGGTTTAAAAAAAAATGATCATCAAGACAGGTCTTATCTAATTGGACTCCTTCTATGGACTCTCATGATGATAGAAATCAACATCTGTCCTCTCCTCATATTTGAATGTAAGCAGTTTATGTTTGCTTAGTCTTTTATCATTGTTCATTCATGTTTATCTTTTTATGCTGCTTTTCAGTCCTCTGGTTGAATTTTAAAGTTTCTTTGAAACTCTAGGCTTCTCATCTGGAATGTTTTGAAGCCCTTTCTTTCATTAAAAATCCATTTTTTTTCTCCTATAGCATGATACTCAGTTTTGCTCAATAAGTTATTTTTTGACTATGAGCCTATGATCCTTTGCCTTCCGGAATATCATATTCCAAATTCTCCATTGGCTATTTATGGTATTTTTTTCTTTGATCTGGAAGCTCTGGAATTTAGCTATGATATTCTTGGGAGTTTTCATTTGGGGATTTCTTTTAGGATGTAGATTCTATTTCTACCTTGTCTTTAAGTTCTAAGAATTCTGGGCAGTTTTCTTATAAGATTTACTGAAATATAATAGCTAGGGTATTTTTTCTAAGGTTAGTCATTTTTGTAATTACTTTCATTTTCTTCTATTTTGTTGTTGTTGTTGTTTTCTTGATTTAAATATTTCTTGTTGCATCATGGAGTCATTGGTTTGTATTTGGTTCAAACTAATTTTTAGGGAGTTTGTTGGTTGATCAAAGTTTTGGACCTTTTGAATTTCCAAAGTGGCCAGATTCAGGTAAAGTTGGTTTGTTGCTTTGTGATCTGAATTCTGAAAGTTCCTGATTTATAATTGGATTAGAATTATAATTATATAATTTATAATTAGGTCTATGGAAGAATAGACTACTGCTGAATTCTCCCCCTGTAAACTAGGTAGAATATTTTATTTACTTTATTAGAAATAAAAAATATAGGGGTCATAATCCTGAGCTGAAGATCTGACTTTATTTTTAGGCAAATTCATTTGGTGGTCTTACCATGCTCAGTCTGTGGCAAAGATCTCATTTAGATGTTCAACAGTTTGTTTGTTTTGTTTTGTTTTGTTTTGTTTTGTTTAAAACCCTCACCTTCTCTCTTGGAGTCAATACTGTGTACTGGCTCCAAGGCAGAAGAGTGGTAAGGGTAGGCAATGGGGGTCAAGTGACTTGCCCAGAATCACACATTCAACAGTTTGTTTTATAGGTTTCTGACAGAGAATTAACATAAGTGATTAATAAGAACAAATACCTCGAATATGTTACTAAAATTTGGGAAATAAGAGAATTAATAAATTCCAATAAAAGTTTTAAGACAGGTAGCCCCCAATTTGCCCTTGAACTTCTGTTGATTTAGCACTTATTAATAATTATTGGACTTTTCATTGGGACATCAGAAGGATTTGCAAGATCAGGGCCTCTTAAATATCCCAACCTCTGGGGGCAGCTGGGTAGCTCAGTGGAGTGAGAGTCAGGCCTAGAAACAAGAGGTCCTAGGTTCAAACCCGGCCTCAGCCACTTCCCAGCTGTGTGACCCTGGGCAAGTCACTTGACCCCCATTGCCCACCCTTACCAATCTTCCACCTATGAGATAATACACCGAAGTACAAGGGTTTAAAAAAAAAAAAAAGATAAAAAAAAAATATCCCAACCTCTAGAATGTATGGCTCAAGGTATATCACAAGCACTATTCATCATTGCAGTATGGAAATATCCCTACCAGTAACTATGAAAATGAATCTCATCAGGATATATTTTTCATCTCTGATAGATTAGGATAATCAGACTTAACTCATTATGTTAATTTTGGGAAGGAGACTTAAAGATAAGACAGAAGTGCCTATTATGAAGATAGGATTAACTCTCCCCTTGTCTATTTTTAGCTAATAAAATCAAGAACTTAAAGTATCCCTACTTACCATTAAGTATGAGAGTTCACAAGTCACTCACTAGAATAAACTCACACCTCCAAAGGCCACTGCGCCCCACCACCACCACCCCCAGGGCAGTGGTAGGCAAATTGAAAGGCTGTAATTGGTTTCTGTGAAGAGGAGGAAAGATAGGAAGTGGTGTGGAAAAAGAGGTATAAAAAGAGACCAACATTGTCTGAGGAACCATTCCTTTCCTGGCATTTGGAGAAGACTTTTTCCCTGGATCCTGTGTCAGCTTGCTGGATGAGTGGCTAAGATTCCTGCCTTGGCTTTGGAGGAGGCTACCCTAGTGGACTTCTGGCTAAAGGCTCCATGTGGTGATCAAACTTGGGGAAGCCCCTGCTGGGGGCTAGGCTGGATCTCACCAGAGAAGGGCTGATAGGCTTTTTAAGGCTCTGTCTCTTTTCTACATTTCCACTTTCACTCTTTCCACCTCTGTAAATAAAAGCTACTAAAAGTCATTTGACTTAAGCTATAATATATTTAAATTGGTGGCCAAAATATTGCTTTATAACTCTCTTATTTAGTATAAAACATAAATTTAAATCTTACACTATGTTGGTCATAAAACTGAGGAGGCTGTAGTGAATTTAAGTCCTCACAAGAGCAAATATCACCAAGACTTGTTCAAGGTTGTCTTCCTGTTATCTCTTTAGGATAAATAATTCAAACTGTACACTCAATATTCCAAATGTTATATTCATAATCTGGGAAATGATGGATGCTACCTTGAATGACAGGGAAGGCGGTTGGAAGACAAGGAATGTTCCCAGGTGCCATGAGCCAGCGACAAACGCCAGTTGGCCTGACAGTATAAATATCCCTGACAGCCACTTAGAGGGGGTCTCTCTAGGTCTCTCTGGGCTCGGAAGGTCTCTGGACTGGCAAATCTGAGTAGGTGGTGAAGGGAGGCAGGGAGGTCTAGGAAGAAGAGGGTAGGAAGAATCTGAATATTTCCCGAAAGACTGTGAGAGCTAGCGTATCACCAACACTGGTAGTGAGAAAGCTGAGAGAATAAGATCACCAACACAGCTGCATCAATAGCATTCACTATTCTCTAGCTTGGCTGTGGCCAGGCTGGGCCAGAGGTAGTGGAGAGAATAAAGCTCCAGCTTTTACTAGATCAATAGTCTCCAGTCCTGATTGTCAACTAGGCATAGAGAATAGATTGATAGGGTCTCCAATTCCCAATCCTTGTCCTTTTTATCCTTTCCCTGATTATAGATAAAATGAGTTTAACAAGTACCTTCCTTAGTGGTCTTTATATCACAACCCTTGGAGAGGGGGAGTCAACACAGTCAGATATCAAATGTGATCCAAGGCAAATCAAAAGCCCTTTATTAATTTATCCAACCCCAGGTTAGACCTGAAAGGGTTACCAATCCATCTAACCTTTTGGGGACCTCCCTGGGCAACTGTTAGAGAAAAGGGGAAATTATAACAACTATCAAGGGTGATTGGGGTTGGTGTTCCTCCATCATCTGCAGCTAGGGAGAATACAGATAGATACATTCACATCACTGTACATCTATATCTCCCTAGGCCCCTTTTTGTTGATAACAATATTGATAATGTGTTCAAGTACAAAAATGAGAGAAAAAAGAAACTCAAATCTATATTGCACATACAAGGGGAAAAAAATAAAAGAATGTTTTAAAAATCAAAAATATATAGCTTAGAATCAGCAAAAGGTTTCTCACCCAAAAAATGAGATCTATTTCCTTTTAAACTTTGTCATGAACTACTATGAATGCAAATTATTTTTACAAAATAGCAGACTTATAAAAACATTAATATAATAAATAATGCACATTCAAAGAGGTACCAAAATTCCTCAAAATTACAATAACACATTTAATGACAATAGCAAACAAACTCATTATTATATAGGATTCACATGAGTTTCTATATAGCCACTTGCTGTGTGATATTTTTAAAAAACCTATGAACTGATGTATACTTGTCACAAATTCAACAGATGTAACAATTCCTTCAACTTTGACAAAAACACAAACCTCTGTATTGCTCAGGAAAATCTTTTTGGGGTCTAGAACATCACCAAAAATTCTAGATTGTTCTGGTAGAAGTAAATTAAGCTACTGAGTTAAAATATCATGCATGTAGGAGTTCTTTTTGACTTCCTGCTTCATATTGCTTAATGTATAAAAAGTTTTGGTAGGAACTTCTATTTGGTTCTCTACCTTTTAATACAACATTCATTATATATATATATATCGATTTCTAAGTCATCATATTCTTCAAAGGTTGTATACAATGGTTAAAATAAAATAAAACTGTTAAGGCAACATGTGATCTTGTGAAAAGGATTGTGTAAGTTGATCTGGAACAACAAGCAGGAATAGGCAGCTATAGCTATCAGCAGCAGCATGGCTTTTGCAAGAGAAATGGCTTTTCCCTTTCGGGAAAGAGCTCCCAGAAAAGCTACTCAAAGGAAAGCAACTGAGTGGTTTGGGAAAATGGGAAAAAAGAGAAAAAACAAAAACAAAAACTCAAAAACAGCAGAAGCAGGCCAGCAGCTCCTGAGAGAGTTTGGAGTTCTCTCAGAGTTCTTGGGGTGGGGGGAGAGTGAAAAGCCATGGCAGGAGAAACGTGGCTTTGCAAAATATATCTTACCTAGACTATCTGAAAAATAGAGAATTCTTTTTACAACTTTATGTGGTCGTCATTAATGTAAAAAAGAAAATTAATATATAAAGATAACTTTAAAGTTATTATGGGTTTTTAATATTTATTAGTAGCCACTAAAAAATAAAGACACGTACTATGTTTAGTCAGTTTAAAAAGCATATCATTGCTTGCCACCAGCATGGTGGATAGAGAGCAAAGAGGAAGAGAAATGCCATCCCCTCAGTTTTATCCCTCTGTCTATGTCATTGCACAATGACAGGAAGCTGTAATGACAGGAAGCCACTGGGTTTATGGGAAATGTAGTTCAAAGACCCCCAAATTTCCAATAACACAGTTACCATATTTTCCCACTAAGATTTTGGTCTCTATTTGAGCTTTATAAAACCCAAAAGGAAAACACACTCACATTGTAATTAAAGTATATTTTAAATAAAGAAATAGATAAATGATAAAATCCAATACTTGAGTACAAAATCTGAGTACAAAAGATTAGCAATCTGTAGCTGCTACTTTCCTGCAATCTCCACACTAAACTTTCTCCTCTCTGTCCATCTCCTCCCCACCAAGAACTTTGACTTCATCCCTAAATCTACTTGGTCTCATCAGATAAGCAAGCTTCTACTTTGTCTTGCCTCCAGATCCAGGCATCTAGATGTCACAACATGGCACCAGTTTTGTAACCTTCCTCCTTCCTTTTTCATCTCCCATTCAAGTGTTTTCCCCTTTAAGCATCTTGAAGTCTGAAATTGTCTTGATTGTTTGTGTTTATATCTTTGGTATTAAGCCCTGTCCCAGACACATATGCACTTAATATATAATATATGATTTCTCTCTCTCTCCAAGTCTAAAAGCTGGGTTCATACATTTATTCTTCCTAAGGGAAATGGTTTCTTTGCTGCTTTTTACATGCAATTTATAACCTCCCTCTCCACCCTCAAACTGAAAATACACACACACACACACACACACACACACACACACACACACACACACATACACACACACACACACACAAAGAAAACTTTTATCCTGACTTGGCATCCTTGCATGGTTTGTCTTAAACCAGTGAAACAAACACTCACCTGCCCCATGCTTCAAAATGAGAGCAAACAATGAATATATCAGAGTCAAAACAGGACTATCTTGTTCAAGGTGTAATATCGCCAAATTAAGTCTCAATGGCAATTGGTACAAGATCTTAGAGCTGTTAATAATCATGTGCAGAAAACCTATGCCGTGGTTCCTAGTCCATCTCAGATCTTAACAGCCATACCAAACACAGCTGCTTGGTTCATAGTCATACACCTCTGTTCAGCATATTTCTCTATTCCTCTGCACAGAGACAGCCAACAGCTGTTCGCCTTTACATGCCAAGGCAAATCCATCTTGTGGACCCGTCTTCCACAGGGATTCTCAGATTCAGCCTCAGTCTTCTGCCAAGTCTTGCGGAGAGACCTTGAGTTGATCACTTTCCAAGATAGCAAGATGGTGCATTATGTTGATGACATCCTGTTAATGTCACCATCAGCTGAAATCTGTCAAAGGGACAGTATGCACTTGCTTAAAGAGCTAGGAAAACAGGGACATAAGATTTCAAAACCTAAACTTCAGTGGGTAAAGACCTGAGTCCAGTATTTGGGGTTCATCTTAGAAAAGGGCACCAGGAGTATTTCCCAGAAGAGAACACAGGACATACAGAAGTTGAGCTTGCCAAAGACCAGAGGCAGCTCAGGACAATTGTAGGAGTAACGAGCTTCTGTAGAAACTGGATTACAGGTTATGCTCTCATCACTAAACCTCTGATAGAGCTAACCAGGAAGGAAGTTCCAGAGCTGTTGAAGGAGCCCATCCATGCCATTGAAAAGCTCAAATCTCTAACTCTATCAGCACCAGCCCTAGGCATCCCTAACCGTGACAAACGTTTCCTACTCTAAGTCCATGAGGATAAAGGGATAGCTTCCAGTGTTCTCACACAATCATTTGGAAATACCCTCAGACCCGTTGCATACTATAGCTCAAAGCTAGATCCTGTCATTTGTGGAATGCCAAGTTGTTTATGTGCTATTGCTGCTGTAGCCATCATGGTCAGGAAATCAGCTTCCTTGGTATTTGGGGGTGAGCTGAGAGTATTTTCCCCACACCAAGTGGAATCTACTCTTAGGAATACTACACTCCAAGCTTTCACTTCCCAAAGGTTATCTCAATACCAAGCAATCCTGTTGGCTAATGAAAACATCACATTTCACCAGTGCAAAAGTTTAAATCCTGCAACTCTGATTCCAGATCTACCTCTGGAAGGAGAGAGTCTACACATCTGTGAAGATGCACTTGGCATCGTGCACAAGACTAGGGATGCACCCATGGATAATCCCAAGTTGACACTCTTTACAGATGGGTCTTCTTACTTAGTTGACAATCAGAGATTTACCAGTGCAGCAGTACTGACAGCCTCTGAAACCCTTTGGTACTCATCCCTTCCATCTATCATGACTGCTCAAGGGGCAGAGTTATTGGGTTTGATTCATACTCTCCAGTTAGCCAAAAATAAGAGAGTCAACATTTATACAGACTCAAACTACGCTTTAGGAATGGTACATCATTCTGGTGAACTCTGGAAAAATAGAGGTTTCATAACTTCTAATGGCAAGCAAATTGTGTGTGGTAGTCTAATAAATGAGCTATTGCAAGTTGTTATGAGTAAGATTAGATTAGCTGGTTATTAGGTATTGATTATATATTGATTAGGGAGTACCTAGCAGGAAGGAGCTGGAGTTGGGAATTCCATGATGGAATGAGGGAGGAGGAAGTCTGTCTGTGCCCTGAGTGTGGACTCCATGAGTGGTGGGCAAAACTGTTGCCAGCCTGGGAGACCTCAGAGCAAAGGACACCCTGCTTCCTGATTTCCCCTGGGATCCTGTGTGGTGTGGCATCTAAGAAAAGGACAAATCTACGGAGCCAAGAGAGGAGGAGAAGTTTGAAAACTGGAGGACAGTGCTTCAAGCAGAACCCTCTCTACCTGGTACCTGAGATCATCTTGACTCCTGGCATCCAGAGATCATCAGTGGATTGCAGTGAGAATCCCAAAGCCACAAAAGCCCCAGCTATACTCAAGCCTGGCAGGTTCCAGGTTTGAGGCAGAAACCCAGAGACTCCATTTATAGCTCCTTGGGCCCTGTTAGTTTAGATCACTTAGATAAGAGTAGAATAAGTCCTCCCATTGCCCTGTGGTTTTATCCCTTAGATTTTAAGTATAGAAATCCTTTCCCACCTTTTAGTCTAACATAATTAAAGCTGTTAAGTCCCTTTTACCTTGTTAGCCTGTTACTATACTCTGGTCTAGTGGAAGCTGGGTGACAGTTAAGATCAACTGCCATTCCTGTGGAAATCCAGTAAAACTCTAATCTCTTCACCCTGGTCCAGTCTCTCATAAATCCTAGAGTGTGTTCCCACAAACCACTTAGTTTATTGTAATATCCCTGGTGACCCCATTACCTCACTTATATTTTCCTACAGTGTGGGAAGCCGTTCAATGTATTAAAGCCTTTGGAGAAATAGGATCAAATTTAGGGCCTGTTATCTGGATTCCCTACATGACCAATCCAGACTGAGGCAGTCTTTGTGTTTGGTTCTGGTCACCTGAGCCCCAAAAAGCTCTGGTACCAGCAGGTAGGTTAATCCAAAATCAACTTGATCCCTCCAAGAGGCTATTAGGAATCATGTAGAGAAATAGAGTCTGTAACAGATATTTTATCTGGATCCCATTACAAAATCATCGACAAGTAAAACTGTGTGTATGATTTTTCTGCACTGCATGTCAGGACAGACAGAATGGGCCATCTAAGATAAAAATCTGAGGCTCCTCTTTTGACTCAGTCTTTGATCCCCACCTTTCTTAGAATTCTTATTGGAGAGCTTTGAAGTGGCAGACCAGCATCTACTGAGTTAATGATTCCTTTCCTTGATAATTAAGAAGCCTGAACCCTAACAAACATTACTTAAGATAAGTCTGCATACTTAGATAAGTATGGCGCTTTTAGTCTTGACTTTATTTGTCCAGGTGCCTATAATCCTGGAAGACAGAACTCAATAAGTGAGCATCTCCATAAAAGTATTTCCTCTCCCAGAATTATCCCTACTAATTGATGGTTGGAATTTGGCCATTGTCTTGGTACTTATACCTTTACTCTTTAGACTTTAATGGGTTATGTATGATCTGTTACCCTTTCATAGCTGTGTTCTTTGTTTGAAATCAGTATATAATAAACTCCCAAGCCCACAGAATTTGGAACAGCATGGGCTAACCACTAGTCTAGTTGTTCTCATTTTCTTTCTCCTGCTTTAACCATCCTATGCCACCACGCCGCTCAGGACCCCAAAAAATCATATAGAGGCATGGCTCCCTATACTACAGTTTGGCACTACCCAGATGGGTGGATAGAGAGACAGACAGGAAGTGAACAGTTGGCCAGCTAGATTCATAAAGGAAGTAAGAGGGGCTTGAACATTCCAAGAGGGAGCTCAGCCATTGGGTGAGAGCTGAGAGTTCTCAACCAGTGGTGAGCTGCTCAGAGCTTCTCAGCCCCTACCCCAGGTCATTCATAAATCTCTGTGGGTAGGGGAAAATACTATCAAGCTTGGTGCTGCCCCAGAGAAAGGAATTTTCTTCATTTCTTTTGTGTTTTGTTTTGTTTTGTTCTCTGTTGCTGTGTTTAATTGTACCTGTATTTAATTAGTTGGGTTAGTAATTGTTATTAGTCAAAATAGTGGCTAATAATACAATAGATTTTGTGGTTAGTTGGTCTGTTTGGGGAATGATGGGCACAATGGTGGTTGAAGACTGGATAGACTATGTTTTTGTTATATTATGGAAAGGTGTCTGGGCTATTCCTTACCTGTGGTTTAGAGTTATACGCAGGTATTTTAGAGGGATAATGGACTTGGAATTTGCACAACCGATTTTAACAATTAACATATTGGATCTATTATGTCACATGCCAATTCTGATTCTGAGTGGTTATTTTGTATACAAATTGAGGTGGATATTGTATCATATTGGGTATTGTATTAAAATCATTGTGACTTGGTGTTTCAAGGATTCTGAAACCAAAAAAATGTTAAGATTATTGCAAATTAAGTTAGATAATTTAGAATTATGTATGCAAAACGGTTCTTTTTCTGGTCAATCCTTTGGTACTTCCCACACTGGCAACATGACTGAATATGTGAAAATGGGCATTTCTGGCAAAGGTGTTCCAACAAAGGCTGAGCTAGAACAACAGGCTCAGAATAAGGCTGAAACCCCCATTAATCTTTTTCCCCTTCGCGATCTTCCCGTCGTTCGCGAAGATGGTATATTTCACATCAAACAACATACCAGATTCAGGTCTGAGGATGTAGAAAATCTAAAACGTAAGATCCTAAATTTCCACGATGACTCTGGGAAATTTGTGAAGATCTTCAAAGCTTTTGTAAAACAACATGATCCAAACTTTGAGGATTGCTGGTACGTGTTAGGGGAGATCTTATCACATGACAGAGCAAAGTTTGTAGAGGAGATACGGAACACGGAGGGAATGATACCATGGCCTGTAGCTTGGGAGGAACTGGACCTGAATTCAGTTCCTACCTACTGCATGTTGAAACATGCTAAGCATCCTAATTCTTGGAGTAAATTCGAAAAGATCAGGCAGACAGCAGTAGAGACCCCTGCAACTTTTTTGGACAGAACCATAGAGGCAGCAGAAATGTATTTGAACATGAATATTCTAGAAAATGCCACCGTAGATCATGTTAAAAGAATTTTTGTGAGAAATTTGGTTCCCCAGGTAAAGAAATTTTTTATGGACAATTACCCTGATTAGGAATTGTTAAGTCTAGATGAATTAAAACAAAAAGCAACATACGTTTTTGCCCAAGAAAAGGACAGGAGTAGTGATGACAAGGATACAATCATTGAAAATCTTAGGAAGCAATTAAGGGAGGCAAATTCTCAAGCTAATGAGAAGGAAATAAATGAAATCAAGGCGGTAGCAGCGTTATGGGCAGCAGAAAAGAGAAACAATAATAATAATTATAAGACCAATAGCAATTCAAACAATAGGAACCAGAGGCAGCAATCTTGTTATGTTTGTGGACGTATTGGGCACTTTGCAAGGGACTGTAGATATAGACAGAGATCACATGGGCAGAGATACAATAATAACAATGGAAATAATCAGTATAATAATTATGGTTACAGGGGAAATAATTGGAATAATGGTTTGAATCAGGGAAATGGACAACAAAATGTCTTCCAATGTCAGAATGCATGTTGTCAAGGTGCACAAACTCCTAATTTGGCAACAACACAGGATTACCTTCGTGCAGGAGCCAGGCCCAAGTTTAGTCACGTTGTTCAGGGGAATTTTACTAATGGTAACATGAATGGAGGGACAGCTTCATTATGAAGGTATGCCCAAAGTTCAGAAGTGATTGATCAAGGTAATGGAACTAAAGTGAATGTTGATGAAATTGTATGTGTTAAAGACAATGATGATGTACTTGTGAATAATGGAAATGGTGCATTTGGTGTTGATATTGATTTGATTGGTGATAATAAGAATTTGATTAATAATAGTGATAAGTTGATCAGTGTTAATTTAAATGGAATCAATGATAGTTTAATCAATGTGAATGATAATTTGATGAGAATTAATGATAATTTGAATGGTGTTAATGTTAAATTATCTGAATTAACTACTAGTAATTGTGTAAATAGTACTTTAACCAATGTTAATGGTAATTTACCTACTTGTAGTGGTAAATTTAACTAGTATTGGTAATAATTTGATTAAGATTGATGATGGTTTATATGGTGTTGATAATAATTTGGTTAATGTTGTAAATAACAGTGAGAAAGAGAAATAATATTGTAAATGGTGTTAGAAGTTCTAGTAAGTGTGGAATTAAGAAGAATAATAGAAATTGTGATTTGATTAAGGATAATTTGATTGTGAATAAGAACAATGATACCAGAATAGAGGTGAAAAGGACCAATGGTTTAAAATCCTGGGAAAATTCTGTAATTCTTGACGATGTTAACTTGGATGGACAGGAAATGGCTGAGCCAATTTGTTCTGATGTTACTGTTTTAGCTCCAGTGTTGGAAACTTTCCAACCTCCCAATAGTACTGAACCATATGTGTCTGTAACTATTGGAGACCAGATTTACGACCTTCTTGTGGATACCAGTGCAAGTAAATCCATTTTGCAAAGCTTTCCTGTGAATTGTAGAGCTGTTGGAACAATGGATGTGGTCGTTGCAATGGGGGTGACTCAGAAAGTGGCTAAATTGCAACCAAAAATGGTGACCCTAGGACCACTTTCGGTGGAACATGCATTTTTGTGTGTTCCAGAATGTCCGATGAATCTGTTGGGAAGAGATCTGTTGTGTAAATTGAGGGCTACAATCCAATGTACTGAATCTGGTGATATTTCATTGCATCTCCCAGAGGAATCTTTGAAGGCTTTTCCATTGCTTTTCTTAGATTCTAGCAATACAGAGGATGATTTAGGTACTATCTATCCAATACCTGAGGATATACCTAAGGATTTGTGGTCAAAATCATCTACAGATGTTGGGTTGCTAAAATCAGCTATTCCGGTCAGGGTGAGGACAAAGGAAGGACCAGTTCCTTGTGTGCCTCAGTATCCCTTGACTAAGGAGGCGATAGAGGGTATTCGTCCGATTATTCAATCCTTAATCCAACAGGGAATACCATGCTTTTCTGAGTACAATACACCAATTTTGCCTATAAAGAAGCCAAAACCAGATGAAAATGGCCTACCTGTTTACCAATTTATTCAAGATCTCAGAGTGGTAAATGATCATGTCATCAAGACACATCCAGTTGTCCAAAGTCCAGCTGCTATAATTTCTTCCATTCCAAGTCAGGCTAGATATTTCACTGTGGTAGATTTATGTTCTGCGTTTTTCTCGATACCAATTCACGAGGTTTCTCAAAAGATCTTTGCATTTATGTGGGAAAAGACACAATGGACCTGGACTCATCTCCCACAGGGGTATATCGAGTCACCATCTCAGTTTTCTCAAATTCTAAATCGAGATCTGCAAACTATTAAAGAGAGTAAATTGGTGCATTTTGTGGATGATATACTTTTGGCATCGCCAAATGCAAAGGTGTGTCTTAGGGACAGCAAGATTCTTTTGATTGAATTGTATAAACAAGGACATAAAATCTCAAAAGCAAAATAACAGTTCGTTTTACCCAGGGTGCAATATCTTGGATTCATGTTATCAGAGGGTTCCAGAAGTATTACACAAAAGAGAATAGCTGACATACAGAAATTGAGTGCACCTAAAACTAAAAAACAACTTAGAGTTATTCTTGGAACTACTGGTTTGTGTAGACAATGGATTCCTGGATATAGTGGAATAACTAAGTGTTTAACAAATCTGACCAGGAATACAGAACCAGAACCTCTAAAACTAAAGCCTGAACATCGATTAGCCTTGGATAAGCTGAAAGAAACCATTCTATCTGCACCTGCGTTAGAAATCCCGGACTATGAGAAACCTTTTCAGATTTTTGTCAATGAAACGAAGGGTATAGTTTCTGGTGTGTTGACACAGACTCTTGGACAAAGTTATCATCCAATTGGGTATTACAGCTGCCAATTAGATCCAATAGCTGCGGGGACAGTACCCTGTCTAAGGGGGGTAGCAGCAGCAGCTGTGTTAGTCCAGAAGTCAGCTAATCTAGTTTTGGGATGTCCTTTAACTGTCTATTGTTCACATCAGATAGAAGCACTAATGAGGAAATTTCATACTCAAGCATATTCAGATCAACGAATAGCTAAGTATGAAATTATTCTCTTAGGTAGTGAGAACATCAAGTTGAAGAGATGTAGCATACTTAATCCAGCTACTCTTCTTCCTGATTTGCCAAAGAATGGTGAGCCATTGCATGAATGTGTTGAGGTAGTAGATCTTGTGGATATGCCTAGAATTGATTTAAAAGATACTCCACTCAAAAATCCAGCCTGGGTGTTATTCACAGATGGATCATCATACTTATGTAATGGAATCAGATGTACTGGTGCTGCAGTTGTCACCAAATTTGAGACACTGTGGTATGGCTCATTACCTAATAATCTTAGTGCTCAAGGTGCTGAATTGGTGGCATTGAAGCAAGCCTATCTTCTAGCTGAAGGTAAACGTATGAATATTTACACAGACTCTCGATATGCATTTTCTGTTTGCCATGCAACAGGAATGATCTGGAAACAACGAGGTTTTATTACTGCATCGGGAAAATCAATAGCACATGCAGCAATAATAACTGAGTTGTTAGAAGCAATCCAGAAGCCAAAGAGCTGGCGGTAATTCATTGTAGGAGTCATACTCGTGTAGAGATTCAGTCTCTAAAGGAAATCATAGAGCTAATATCACTGCGAAGTATGCAGCCCAGAATGCTCCAATTTATGTGATGAATTTAACATCTATTGATTCTGATGATCTAGAGAAAACTTATATAGACTCAGATATTGAGAAGTGGAAGGATAAATTTGGAGCTAGGAAAGAACATGGGATATGGATTACTGATACAGGAAGACCATTGTTACCAAAAGATTTGTATACCTATTTGTGTCAAGCCATTCACACAAAAGGTCATTTTGGTACACAAGCTGTTGTGGATTCCATCAGGAGACAATGGGTTGCTCCTGGAATAAGTACTGTTGCAAATAAGATCTGTAATAGCTGTCCAGTCTGCCAAAAGTTCAATCAAAGTGCATTCAGAAAGAAAGTTTTGGGTGGTAGGCCTTTAGCATTTTGTCCATTTGAGAGTTTACAGATTGATTATATCTGTATGCCTAAAGCTGGAAGATACAAATATTATCTTGTGATAGTCGATAGACTAACTAAATGGCCTGAAGCTTTTCCATCAAATACAAATACAGCTAGTTTGGGGGTGAAAGTGTTACTTAAGGAAATTGTGCCTAGATTTGGTATACCTTTAACCATAGATTCGGATAAGGGATCTCATTTCACTCAGGATATCCTTAGAAGAGTCTATGAGAATCTAGGAATAACACCTAAATATCATGTTCCTTATCATCTGCAAAGTTCAGGTCAGGTGGAGCGTATGAATAGGGAACTCAAGACTATGGTTGGGAAATTCTGTGCTGAAACTCATTTCAAATGGCCAGAGATTCTGCCCATAGCTTTGTTTTACCTATGTACGAGACCAAGAGCAGATCTACATATATCATCCTTTGAGATGCTCTTTGGACATGCTCCACTACAGGCAAAAACTTGTAAGGCTGTTTATGCATCACTCTTAGGAGGCAATTGCCAAATTGCTTCATATTTAAGTGCTTTACAGCAGAGGCTAAGAGAATTACAAGATATGGGAGTATTAATTCAATCTGGTCCATTGGATTATTCTCTTCATAATTTTCAACTAGGTGATATGGTCTATGTGAAAAATTTTGCCAAAACATTGGCAACAGAACAAAATTGGGTAGGTCCTTATACAATTGTATTAGTTTCACCATCTTCTGTAAAAGTTTTAGGTAGAGATTCATGGTATCATTGTTCTCACATTAAATTAGCACATGGAATAGATAATGAAAATGTAGAAATTGTTAATAATGAAGATGCAGAAGAAGAAGAAGAAGAGATTGTGTAATTTGAGATCTTCAGTCAATTAGAGTCTGCAGTCAGAAAGTTCAGTAAGGAGAGGACCATTCCAGTGGAAGAGGACATTCGGATGGAAGAGGACATGGATGAAGAGGATTCAGGATTCAGGATTTATAGACTTTGTATTAAGGCTGATGAACTTATGAATTGAACTGATAAAACTTCATTTTCGAGGATTTTCTTAGAGAAGAGGATTAATCATGGACAATTTGGATTAAATAGTTCGGAAGTTTTTGGGTAATGTATATAGTATCACTACATATTCATATGCATCCAACATTGCACATAAAACTATCAAGACCTTCGATGGAGAAAAGAAGAAGAAGAAAACTGGAGGAAAGAGGAGAAGATTTCCTAGAGGAATGGAACATCATAGGGAGAAAGGAGATCTGCAGGAGATCTGGAGTTTTGGTAGATATCATGCATCCATCAGTAACATGTTGCAACACAATATAGCAAAGAAACAACATAACAAATCAGATACATAAAACACAAACATGTTAGGATACATTGTGTTCCTTATGGAATGAGACAATGTATAATACTAACAAAATTAGAATTAGTTTTACGATAAGTAAGTACTAACAAAGGATAGTTAGTTACTAACAAAGATTAGCTAGTTATTTAGATAGCTGTAGCTAGACTAATACACTAATATCTTAGGGTTAGTTTAGAATAGTTTAGTGGAATAGATATGGTATTAGATTAGGTTAGAGGATAAGATAAGGTACTAATGTACATTACAGTGCAGACACAACAGATATAACAAAATTGCATTACATGAAGAACATATGACATACTACAGATCACATATCACAAATAATGTAAATAGTTGTATAAATAGTATGTGTATATTGTAAATTGTATTATAGTGTAAGTATTGTATATATGTAAAGGATGTGCATATGTATATTTGATGTGTATATATTATGTGTACATACATGTATGTATATCATGCATATATTATATTGTATGTATGTATCATGTGTATATGTGTATAAATGTAAATTCTGTGAATACTTTGATATGATTGAGTTGCAAACATTCAAATGTAATTTGCATGAGGGAGTTTACTGTTTTGTTTTATTTTGGATGTAAAGACTTATGCACGGTTGTGTTAAAATGTATTTTCCAAAATGGTTTGCATTTATTAGTCGGCAGGGTATTTCTGTATAATAATAGGAGTTATGTTTGATGTTTGTTTTGACTTGTGTTGCTATTTCATATTTGCTGTTTATTTTGTTGGAAATTTTTGCATTGTTATTTGTTGTTTTATGCTTTGAACTATGTAACTCTTCAATGTACTTATCCTTTTACCTTTCCTTGTTGAAATCCCTAGTGTAGGGTAGAGTAGGATAGTGTAAGATAGGATAGAGTTAGTGTAGCTTGTTTGTTATTTGGGGTTAGAATTTTAGTTTAGTTTGTAGTGCACAAATACCAAAATTTTGGTAATTTTGGCTTTGTGCAAAAGGGGGAACTGTTATGAGTAAGATTAGATTAGCTGGTTATTAGGTATTGATTATATATTGATTAGGGAGTACCTAGCAGGAAGGAGCTGGAGTTGGGAATTCCATGATGGAATGAGGGAGGAGGAAGTCTGTCTGTGCCCTGAGTGTGGACTCCATGAGTGGTGGGCAAAACTGTTGCCAGCCTGGGAGACCTCAGAGCAAAGGACACCCTGCTTCCTGATTTCCCCTGGGATCCTGTGTGTGGTGTGGCATCTAAGAAAAGGACAAATCTACGGAGCCAAGAGAGGAGGAGAAGTTTGAAAACTGGAGGACAGTGCTTCAAGCAGAACCCTCTCTACCTGGTACCTGAGATCATCTTGACTCCTGGCATCCAGAGATCATCAGTGGATTGCAGTGAGAATCCCAAAGCCACAAA
>NC_058131.1:438170621-438218515 GCF_016433145.1 Gracilinanus agilis
TGGTGATGATGATGATGAGGGGTGGTGGTGGTGGTGATGAGGGTGGTGAGGGTTTGGTGGAACCAAGGTGGTTTCCTTTCATTTGTTGTCCCTTTCCAGGTTCCTCAGCCTCTTTTAGACTTCTCGTCAAAAAATCATAATAGTTGGTGTTTATTTATGAGGCTTTAAAGTTTGCAAAGAAAGGCTTTTAAAAGTTAACATTAGATGTTGCTAATCTCATATTCTAGGTGCCACAGGCAAAATCCTGGTATATTTCATCAATCTGTCAGTCCTCAATGGATTTTTTTTTTTATTGGCTCAGGTGTTTTTAATCTATATATCGGTCAGTGAAAGGTATTGTATCATTTCTTGTGAAGTCAAGATTAATTTTTTAACACTCTTTTTGTACCTCATAGTAGCTATCTGTGAGGAAAGGGGATGCTATCACTTGGATGCCAAAGCACTTTACCAGATGAGCTAGGGAAAAACAAGATTATCCCAAAATATGGTCCTCCATATCAGCTCTGGACCAAGAATGGGAAGAATGCTTCTAAGATAAGATGAGGGTTATTCAAAACTAATACTCAGTCCTTGCTGAAATTGATCAGTCTAAAAATAGCTTATTTGATGTGAAGCTAGGAATTTATATGGACCATATCTTAAAACTAGCTTGCATTTTAAACATTGTGCCTTGAAAGATCTGTTACTATCCCTCTCATTCTATCAGTCCTTCCATTCAGTAAAAAATGCCACTATATAAGTTTTTCTTTCTTGAACTTGCAGAGGGAGGAAAAATTGGTAGTAGATGTTAGCAGTAGGAAACTTGAATTTCATTTTAGCATTTAGCAGTACTTCACAGAGTGGACAGTTTCCTGTTTAATTTAGCCACTCCAAAGAAATGTATCAAATGTAACATCAAATGGAGAATGGTGATTAACTATAGAACTTTTAGTAAAGGGCATGCCTCTTTGTGGCTTGCTTTTGGATACTGGCATGGTGAGTGTTCAGTTTGAGTGTTTTTAAATTTTGTTTAAAAAAAAAAAAGGATTACTTGAAATTTATGGAACAGTTCTCCTTCCCCATCCTACAGTAGGAAGCTACTATACTCTTAGTATTGTGTCAGTATATATCTGGAAGCACAAAGATTCCACTATGAGTAGCTGAAAAAGCTGGTGCTTGTACCTACTACTTCCCTTTCAGTCTTGTTTAAGCTGACCAGTCAAATGGAGACTGACAACAGGGAGGGAAGTAGGATGTGGGAAGAGGACAGTTCTCAGAAACATTTACTGGTAAGTAAACTTTATCTTTATTGGTCTCCACTTGCCTTGTCCTACTGTAACAACATGTAGAAATGTTAATTGGTGAGAATAGGAAATTTTCCAGAAAATGGCACAAAGGTAAATTTTTCCAGGACTTTTGTGTCCAAAATAAAAGACTTAAAGGAGAGATCAATCTATTGGTGGTGTATTACAGAGAAGTGCTAGACCAAATAGAAGTCACAACCAGTAGAGATTTTTTTTTCCCTACTGGAAAAGAGAAAGTAACAGGAATAACACACTATACTTTAAAAATGAGAAATGTTTTTAAAAACATTAGATGAGGACACTCCTGGATAAAAAACTCCCAACATCAATACAAGTTAGCAGCATTCTCTTCAATTCTTAGCCTCGTTTCTGAGGGCACACAGAGGTTAAGTGATTTGCTTAGGATTATACAACCAGAATGTATTAACAAAGCTGGGACCCAAGGTCTTCCTGACTTTAAGGCGAGTACCCTCTCTACCCACTATGCCACATTGCCTCTCAGTAGTTTAAAAAAAAATCACCTGTGCTTTTTATGTTTTATAATTTGTTTTGCTGGCAGTTAACTATAATATTACTTGTAAGATTTGAAATCGAAATTAATATCTATCAAGATATTTGCATGGTGTTCCAGTCTCTTGGGGAAAACCAGAAGCACCCCTCATCACACTTTCTTATTTAGCTGTCGATTTTTCTTATTTTGATAGTAGAGTGGTGAATTTTATCTTCCAATAAGACTGGATTTACCTCAACTTTCAGTAAAAATATGCTTAATTAAAGGGGGCTCTACCTCAGTCCATATCCTAATAAGTGGGTTTAAAGGATTTTCATTTTCTTTCTTGGTAAGTAACCAGAATTTTTAGGAATGAATTTTTAAGACTCCCATTATGATTTACCTGCAAATTTCAAGTTCAAAAATCAGATGCTGGTATTTTAGCAATTAGCCATCATTATTAGTATAGATAATCCAGAGTTAGTAGCTTTTGATTGGGGGGGGGGTGGTATTTTAAGTTATGTTTTATTTTAGCTAATGTAAGTAAGGCTTCATTTCTTGAGATCAATTGATAAACGGTAAGAAGACAACATGGATCAACATTTCACACATTGATAACTCATCTCTTATGGCTAGTGATTTCTTGCTGAGGTTCTACTTCTGGATTATTTTTGAGAATAAAATACCACTTAATAAATAGTGGTAATATGAGATAATATTGTAAAGTGCTCAGCACAGTGCCTGGCACATAGTAAGCACTATATAAATGTTAGATGTATTTTAACAAATAAGACGTACCTTCTTATGTACAGTCTAGTACTAATATAAGTGATTAGGTATACAAATATCTATATGAGGTAGAAAATTATATAGAGTACTATGCATTCAAGGCAAAGATTACCCTTTTCTCTTCACTTCCCTCCTCACATCCCTCTTTAATCTTTAATCATATAGTTTGAGTATCTAATTCTCATGCTACATTCTCCTTTCCCCCTCTACCACTTTATGACCCTACCCAAGCCTGTCCTAGAGAGTCTTGCTCCAAAGAGCAAGAACTTCCTCCCCCCACCCCAGTACAATTCTTATTTTTTTCTAAGTTGCCAAGTTTCCTTAGGTAAATGTTAGGAAGAAAAAAGTCTGAATTGATTCATACTAAAAGTATGAATGAAAAAAAATCCTCATCTATCCCACTGGTACCAGATTTGTTAAAATGTATTTTAAATTATTAAATTTATTAGGAAGATTGCTCTAATTGATATTATTCTAGACAATGTCAAAATGAAAAGAAAAATTCAGGGCGTTATATAAGGCATGAATCGTCAGACTTCAAATGATATATACATTGAAGCTGAGTGGGTACTAGCCAACAAGCCAGCCTTACCCAGGAATCTTTTCTTACAGTTCCAGTTTCTTTAGAATGGACATACATTTTTTTTAAACCCTTTTCCTTCTGTCTTGGAGCCAATACAGAAGAGTGGTAAGGGCTAGGCAATGGGGGTTAAGTGACTTGCCCAGGGTTACACAGCTGGAAAGTGTCTGAGGCCAGATTTGAACCTAGGACCTCCCATCTCTAGGCCTGGCTTTCAATCCACTGAGCTACCCAGCTGTCTCCTAGACATACATTTTTGTATAGCCTTGAATACTTACATAGAAATTGATTGCATACTGTATAGTACTTAGGCTACTTTGGGTTCAGAATAATATATTAGTATTTGGAATCATTTGCTAGCCTTTTTTTTTTGTCTCTAGGAAATTTTTAAAATACAGTTCCATATTTTTAGTGTACAAAAACTGTTACAATATTTTAAATAAAACAGAATTTAGGGGCAGCTGGGTAGCTCAGTGGAGTGAGAGTCAGGCCTAGAGACAGGAGGTCCTAGGTTCAAACCCGGCCTCAGCCACTTCCCAGCTGTGTGACCCTGGGCAAGTCACTTGACCCCCATTGCCCACCCTTACCAATCTTCCACCTATGAGACAATACACTGAAGTACAAGGGTTTAAAAAGAAAAAAAAAACAGAATTGAGTACAGAGAAGCAAAAATTGTTTCATATTTTATATTAAAGCAGATTGCCTTTTTCTCATTTAACATTAAAAGAATTTGGTCTATGGAAGAGTGCATATATACAAATAAAACCAAGACAAAGGTTGTTGGGTTGCTAGAAAGATTCCCTTTAATTTCAACTTTCTAATTTAGCTACTATCATCTAAAACACTAGTAAACTCTTTTTGTTGTCTTTGGATTATCTGGGTAACTACAGTTCAGCTTAATGTTTTCTATAGAAAGCTAGCTAGAAAATGTACTTCCTTACTGAAGCTTTCAGTCTAAAGACCTGTGGGTTTTAACAGTTTACTTTCATAAATTCAACAATCCCTCAAGTGTGCTATGGGATGATTTAAAAGAATACCTAGGGACTTTTGCTGATTCTAAAGCAGAGTCATCAAAATTGCTGCCCTCAAAACTCTAGTTCCCCAGTGAGGCCAGAACCAGATTAAAATGTAATTGTAATTGGAAACTGGGGCAGCTGGGTAGCTCAGTGGATTGAGAACCAGGCCTAGAGATGGGAGATCCTCGGTTCAAATCTGGCCTCAGACATTTCCCAGCTGTGTGACCCTGGGCAAGTCACTTGATCCCCATTGCCTACCCTTACCACTCTTCTGCCTTGAAGCCAATACACAGTATTGACTCCAAGACAGGTAAGGTAAGGTAAGGTAAGGGTTTAAAAAGAAAATGTTTAACAAAATTAAAATGCAATACAATGTATGAGTGCTGGTGGCAGGGATTATTAAAGTCTGATACCAGTGTTCTGAAACACTAGTCAACTACTAGTTTTTAAATTGGTCTGTCATATTCTAAACCTTGGTGTTGTAAAATGTTATCTCTGATAGTTTATTTTTAAACACTTTAAAAGAATTAAATGGTAAATATCTCATTAAAATTTTGATATTTTTGTTTAGTTAAAATAGGTGAAGAAGAAACCAGTTGTTTTAAGTATGCCAAGCAAATTTAGCGGGAAGTAGGGAAATGTATTTCTGAATGGAGATCTGGGTTTGACTGGCAATCACTGTTTACCCATATCAAAAGTTACTTAACTTTGGTCTGTCCTAGTTTCTACTAAAAATGTGGGAGTTAGATAAGATGATCTTTCAATATCCTTTCCAGATTTAAATCTGATTCTGTAAAGTAGAACCTTAATTTAGAAAACAAATCAATGATTGCTGCTTAACGTTTTCCCTCTATTTTAAATGTATTTAAAAGATAGGTAGTATGCCTTCATAAATAGACAGTTGAGTTACATCCTGCCTCTACCTATTTAACTTTCAGGACCCTAGCAACTTTCTAGGACTACAATAGATCAGAGGTACTGATCTGCAATCTTCATTGGTAGTTTTTAATAGGGAGCCACCTTCCTGACACAGATCTGGTTAAAGAGGAAAAAAGATAAAAGGTTGAAAAGGCAATTAGCCAGAATATTCAGAACTTTGACGCCACTATGAAGAAACCGATTGATACTCGAGGTATTACTCTTAACATAATGTTTAATATGTCTATCAGACACATGCATGCATACACAAAAAGTATGTTTTGTCCCCTTCAAAAATGATTTTAGGAGGTTATGTATTTTAATACTTCTAGAATGTTGTCTTTGCTTAAAATATTTTGGAATTGGTTTCAGGGCCTGGGGCACATTCTTTTTAATCTCACTGGTGGCAAATCCTTGCTCTTAGAAGGTAGGTTTAATTTTTGGGACTAGCCAAATGTCATTTACCTAGAATTGGGGAATCAAGGTGAGTGATTAAGCTGATTTTTGTTGTTGGTCAACAACTTCCATAGTATAGTCAAGAAGTGCTAAAGTAAGGGTGATTTGGTTCTTACTAGCAATGTGATCATGGGAAATCTGAGCTTCTGTTTTTTTTTTAATTGTAAAATGATAATAATGCTTAATTATAGGCTGTGTAAAAAAGCACTTTTTTAAAGCATTGTGTAAAATGAGTTGTCTACTAGCAAAAATATTTTTAAATATATAAATGTTATATATTTAATATTATTGCATACATTATACTTGATATAATTAAATAATATGTAAAAATTATAGCTAACATATATATAAGCATTATATATATATATAATGCTTACTATGTGCCAGGTACTGTGCCAAGTTCTTTACAAGTTATTTGAATACAGGTCTTCCAGATTCCAGGTTCAGCTTTCTATCCACCTAGCTTTTGCTCTTATTTATATAAGAAGACTTGAATTTTCTTATTTGGTTTTTAAACTAGCTCTGTTAGTAATTTCAAAAGCGGATTGGGGCGATGAGGGGGGGGATGGTAGCTATGTGGCTCAGTGGCTTGAGAGTCAGGCCTAGAAACAGGAGATCTGGCCTCAGATACTTCCTAGCTGTATGACCCTGGGCAAGCATTTAACTCCCATTGCCTAGTGTCTTCTGCCTTGGAACCAGCACACAGTATTAATTCTAAGATGGAAGGTAAGGGTTTTTTTTTTTAAATAATGTATTTAAACTTATAGATCACCTATCTCATATATGTATGATAGTTGACATTTAATTAAGTTTTAAGATTTCCAAGATGCTTTACACATTTTATCTTGTTTGAGGCTCACAACAACCCGTTGCATTGTTGTTAATATAGCTATTACCATTTTATATTGAAGGTGTTATCCTAATTTATGAGAAAAATTGAGGTTTATCAAGGTTGTGACTTACAGGTGATTACATACAGATAATTTCAGAGTTGGAGTTTGAATTCAGGTCTTCCCAACTCAAGTCCATTGTGCTTGCTGCCCCTGTAGTGTGTTGTAACCTCAGTTAGGTGATACTTCTTATAAGAAGTATTCTATAAATTAATAAAACAAGAAGTGACTATGGTTGCCAAGTGCTGAATTTTAGCTACTGAGTGAGATTAAAAAGTTGAAATAAATAATTCTTTTTAGAAACTTAAAAATCTAGTTATTTCAGGTCATTTGGGTGGCTCTGTGGAAAGAGCCTGGCTTTGTAGACAGATCAAATTTGACCTCAGACACTTATTAGCTGGGTAACCGTGGGCAAATGACTTAATCTCAATTGCCTAGCCCTTAACCACTCTTCTGCCTTGGAATTGATACTACCTACAGGTTCTAAGACAGAAGGTAAAGGGTTTTTTGGGGGGGAGGGAGCGGAGGTTGGTTTTAAATGTAAAAATCTAGTCATTTCATACAGGTAAGCTCATTTTTCTCATAAGTTAACACTGGCAATGGGCAATAACTGCATTTTGTCATTTAAAAAAACCTTTAGTATATATACTACTACTTGTGCAGTACAATAAAGGTAACTGTCCCTGCAAATCTGGTTCGACCTCAGTAAAGCATTTAATAAATTCTTTTTGTTGACCAACTCACTTTGAAAAAGATAATTTTTACAAAAAGGGAAATAATTGCCTTTACTAGTTGTCTTTTTTTTTAATTTGAAATTGTCTGTGTACTTTTATTTTAAAGTAATGAGATTACATAGGTTGATAATCTTACCTAAAAACAAGTGAATGCAGTAGGTCTTGCATATAGTAAGAAATTTGTCTAGCTGTACATAGTAAATTTTCTAAACACTTTGAAGCTAAAATCTTATCAGACTCACTTCTTACCCAACTGATTTTTTTTTTTTTTTATCCTGGGACTCCATTCTAGGAGCATAGGGCCACAACCAGTAGGCAATGGGACACACAGTCGCTCAGGGTCACCCAGCTGGGAAGTGTCTGAGCCCGGACTTGAACCTAGGACCTTTCGTCTCTAGGCCTGGCTCTCAATCCACTGAGCTAGCCCAGCTGCCCCTACTTTAGGTTGCAGTTTCTTTAGCAGATGTAGTTTTTACAGGGTGGGGTCGCTAGCCCCACGCCCAACCCTCCTTTTTTCATCCAGGCTAGGGACCGTCCTTGGCCCAGGAGTGGTAAGGGTGGGCAGTAGGGGTCAAGTGACTTGCCCAAGGTCACACAGCTGGAAGTGTCCGAGGCCAGACTTGAACCTAGGACCTCCAGTCTCTAGGCCTGGCTCTCAATCCACTGAGCCACTCAGCTGCCCACCCAACTGATTGGGTGACCCTAATTTGCAATCAAAATAATGCCAAGTTGGGTAGCTACTTAAGTGAAGAAGGCAGCAAGAAATCTTTGCTAGGTCACGATTCAGGACTTGTTAGTCTGGTAATTCATAGCCTCATTAGAGCTTAATTTGTTTGATTTCATTATAGCTCTAGAATAATTTGATTAAATCAAATTTGTTATGGTTTAAAATACTCATTAGGAAGACTAATCATTTTTATCAACAAAAAGTACCTTTAATAAGTTGCAATCAAGGTTTTGATAACTTTCATAATCTCTTTGTTTTAGAGAATTTAGCCATTGTACAATTTGAAATATGTTGGTGGATCTTTAATGATTTTTTGATTACTTTACTCCATTGGGGCAGCTAGCAACCTTGCCATGTATTCTAATTCATAATTCTAATCCATTATCTCCCATAAATCCTGCAGAGAGATTCTATACAAAATGCTATTGGTCTTTTCCTCTTTTTCACATTTGTTATGTATCATGTCCTAGCTTTTAATCCCTCATTCTCACTTTATGATTAGCCATATCCCCTTTTTTGATCACATAGTTCTGGATGAAAAATAGCTTTATTTAAAGAAAAATAATGTAATACTTTAAATCAGTTTGAAAGTACATTAAAAAACAATTTTCCAGTGTTAAGTGAAATAGTTTTGAAGTGACTGGTGGAAAAAGAGAAGACTGGAGTCTAATAATGTCACTTAAATTCATACATTGTTAAAAATTTATAGCATAAAGGCACTTGGGATACAAAAACAATTGAAGTATAAACAAAAGGTAATTTGAAATGGGAAATTGTACATTATTTTTGCCACAGTATCTTAGGTACTTAAAAGAATGCCAAGAAACATTCTGTTTAAAAGGGGGGAAACTTGATTGGCTTTCCTATATTACAAATATGTATGACTTTTTATTTAAAACATTTTCTAACTAGCATTTTTTAATTCAGCATGAGACAATGCAGCATGCAAGTAGCATCCTTTTTATTTATACAACTAGCACTCTTATTTTTAAATTCCTAAATGATAAGTTAACTTAGAGTTCAGTGGAAGAAAATAAATATTTCTATCCATGCAGGAGAAAAGTTGTCCTTCTATAGCTGGATTGGTAAGTCCGAGTTCTTAAAGCAACATCCATCAAGTTTATGAAAAATTTCATTGTACCTTTTTCTTGAGTAATGAGGTAATTTTATGATTCTAAAACCATGATCATTTTTTATTGGGGAGGGGGGAAGTAATTCATATTAGAGTGATAATTAAAGATCTTAAAATTTTTGCAAATATTTTATATTCCCAATTCCATAAAATAGTAGTTTTAATGTAAATTAAAATGCTTTTAAGGTATTTTTAAATCATTATAATCCATCTGATAATCCTTTCCTTGGAAAAGTATGTAGAAAACAAATACTTGATAATTATGTACAATTATTCATATTGTTGCTTAAATATTTTGGTGAGTTTTATGACATCCCTGAGATTATTAATTGAAATTTTATTTTATGAGATGTCATTGTGTTAATGAACACAGATTTGGAGAATATTAATTTTTAAAGGTCATGTCAATGGCCTTTTTGTTGTTTGATGACCCAGTTTCAAATATCAAATATGCAAATTATAGACTGTATAGAGAGAGATCTTGTGGAGGAAATATTTTTTAGTATAATTTTGCCAAGCTAATTGTTAAGAGAAAAAACTGGTATATTTGTATAACATGCTTACTGTCTAAAGATTGGTATATACACTTAACTTGTTTATATATAGGGTGTTTCTTCATGGATTCATTGCATAGTAGCAAGCAAAACTAACAAGGTAAGGAGAGGAAATCACAATTTGGAGAACTTATTTTTGTAGTTCTATTTAGAGCAGGTAGAAGAGGTGAAAGCACTTGTGAAATTTTTCTGGAGCTTAGTTTTTAATGTTTTATCTGTTTTTCTGTCCTTCCTGTAGTACTTACTCTTATTCCTTCAAACATTTATTGAATGCTTACTATGTGCAAAGTGCTGTGGAGAATACATAGCTGAATCAGGCAAATTCTGAGCCTCACATGAAGAACTGGCCATAACTTTTTCAAAATGCAAATGACAGACACGTTTTAAAATGCCTAGTTAATTTTGTTCTCTTCCTACCAAGGTAGGTGTTACATTGCCCCTTAAAGGATGTTTATTTAATTATAGCCATCATAGAGAAAAGAAAGGGGCTCTTAATACCAAGAATTAGATGTAATTGGCAATTTAAGTAGCCTCTACAGTGGGCAGTACTCCTATTGGGCATATTGTAATGATATTTCTAGGTAGAGTTGATAGCAGTGATACAGTTCCTTAAGGATAGAGAGCCTTTAAAATAATTGCCCAATTTTCAAATTTGTTAAGTAGTCTCATTTTACAGAGGAAAATTGTGAAATGAAAAAAAAAGCATTAGATTTGAAGTCTGAGGGTGAGTTCAAGATCTGGCTTGCTACAATCTTCTCTGACTTCAGGGAGAAGACAATATTTCTGTGCCTCTGTAAAATGAATGGTTTGAATTAAAGCTATCTCTGAAGCCTTTAATCCTATTCTCTTTGAAGCAGCATTTTGATAAAATTGGAAGGGAGAAAGGGGGATAATGACAAGAATGTGGGAGGCATTTAATGTGGGAAGATAATCTACACTGACTGATAATTTATATGAAAAATGGTTTTAACTTAAGGTTGAGGACCTGAATGTGTGTAGAGAGAAAAAAAGTAAAATAACTGAAGTTCTCAGACTTGATGTCAAAGATTATTTGGAAGGTAATCAGGAAATCTAAATTCTTAACACTTTGCAGTTTAATTATTTGCAAGGATAAAGGAGAATAGAGTTTGAAAATTAATGATGAATCACATGCTCATTCTTTAGTAAGAAACTTTCAGTCTTTGATGGTCTGCAGATGGCAGAATGTTGTAGTTTTCTAGCAGCATATGATAAATTAACTAGAAGACAATTCCAAGTAATAGATGTTGCCTCAGTACTAAGAATATCTGTGGGTGTTTAGTAGTAGAAGCTCCAGGCTCCATGTATAAACATATTTCAGTTGTCAGAATCCTTATTACAGATAGTTTGTATTTTTTGATTCATCATCATAAACTTTGATCTTTGATTGAGCTATGACTTTTCTTCATCAAAAAAAAACTGGTTTGTTAAAGAATTTATTATTGACTATGCTTGATATTTTAATAATAAGCATTTGTCATACAATTCTCGCGTTTTACATTTCAACATTGTGTAGCCATTCTAGTAGCACTATATGAAAATAAAATGGTATTTCCTTAAATCTTGTAGTATGTATGAGAGTGACAACTTGGTGTAGTGAATATTGTTGGAGTTAGGAATATCTGGGTTCAGATTCTGCTTCTTGACAAAATCAGCTTTATGACCATGAAGAGAGTCACCTTGACCCTTGAGCAACTCTGTAAGGCTTAAGATATTGGGTGGGTTGTGATTTATAGTGGAAAAAGGCATTAATGTATTTATAGTAGTTAAAAACATTTTTTAATGGTTCAGTCACAGGCATGGGTAGCATTTTTTAAAATTCCTTGTTAACTAGAGAAATAAGGATTCAAAGGTTAATGGAAGGCAGAAGCCACCTCATTAAGTACTTTTACACAATAGTCCTTTTGTTAGAGATGGCAATATAGGTTAAAACAAATTGGTTTTTTTGTTACATAAATGTCTTTAAAATACTTATTTGTGTATTTCATTATCTAGATTTTGTACCCATTTCTAGACAACAGATCTATATAATCTTAACTAATTATACAAATATAACAGGATGTCCAAAAGTGACAGTTTGTTCCAGTAATAATTTTAGAACATATAGAATTCTTCAGAGCAAATCTAAAAGCATTAGGCAGCTACAATTCTATAAAATCAACTGTGATTTATTTACCCTATTGTACAAATGTAGGCATTAAGTAGAAAAAAGAAGTTTCAAGAATAGTTTGGAAAATATCTGTATACTAAAAAGAATGGTAAATCCTTAATTTGGTTATCTGCATTTTTAATCTAATCCACTAAATCTTTTCCAAATGTTTTTAGAAACTTAAGGTCCTATTTTTCAGCTCTACCTAGTCAGTTATAGGTATAAACACTTCTTTTGACTTAGTTTTCTTTTTCTGTGTAATATTTTTAAAGACACACCCACATTTTTATCTGAAATGAACAAAATTGATCTGCTTTAATTTCAGTGTTGGTCGTACTGTTTTAATAACCCAGTAGAGCTATTAAGCTAGCTATAGCGACCTAACTGTGTCCTAAGAGAAATACTCGAGTGTTAATTGTGACTAATCTGCCACTCTAGAGAATTAAGCTTTGGCTAAAATGCTAAATATTTCATTTTCTGATAGTTTTGTTTTTCTCTGAAAACACCATAATTTAAATTAGACTAAAATAATTTTATTTGGTTTTAACAGGACACAATGTTTGCGAGAGGAATAAAGAGAAAATGTTTTGATGGTGAAGAAGATATTGAAGGTACCGTGGCTGGTTTTAAGGCTATTCCCTCATATAATCTTCAGCGGCAATCACTTTTAGACATGTCTCTGATAAAACTACAGTTGTGCCACATGCTTGTTGAACCTAATCTGTGTCGCTCAGTTCTCATAGCAAATACTGTAAGGCAGATTCAAGAAGAAATGACCCAGGATGGAACTTGGCAAGTGATAAATGCTCAGAATACAGGACAATCTTCTCTTGACCGTCTAGTGTCATCAGATATTCTTTGTCGTTCAACAAAAGAACAGAGTGATGGGAAACTCATTCCAAGTTACAGTAGTTTCTCAAAAGACTTTGAAGATATCCAGTCCCAAGATATTATTTCTGACCTGTCCATGGTTACATCAGTACAAGCTTCAAGAAACCCTCAAGGTAATGTTTGGGAAATGGAGAACCCTCCCGAAAATAGGGGAAACTTTCAGAAGTCACTAGACCAAATATTTGAAACATTGGAGAACAAAAATCCTAATTCTGTAGAAGACTTATTTTCAGATGTTGACAATTCTTATTATGATCTTGATACAGTATTAACAGGAATGATGAGCAACACAAAAATGGGACATTGTGATGTGCTTGAGAGCTTTTCATCTCAAACAACCACAAATTCTAACTCAAATTGTAAATCTGATATAAATGAGCTTGACCATATTGTGGAAATCCTTGTTGAATCTTGAAATGGTTAAATTCAAAGCATGATACTTTGAAGAAATCAAGAACTTTTGAAAAAACAAGCCTTCAAATAGTTTACTATCAAATGTATATGTAATCTACATAAAAGATAAAAAGCACTTCATTTTGTGAAATAGTGTTATCCTTAAAGCTAACGTGCTAATTTTGCCTTTGACAATTTTAATTTGTCCACTGAAATTTTAATATCTAACAAATAGTTTCAGGGTCTAAAATTTCCAAGATTAGGCATAGTCTACTTTTTCTTTCCTGTTTCAAGGCAGAAAGAGAGACTGGTACAAATAAGTTCTTGACTTTTTATTTAGCCTTTTTTTTTTTTTTAAGGGTCTATACTTAAACTTTCAATTTCCCTGATTCCTTTATCTTCCCTCTTTTCTTTTTCAGCTACAGTCACCAGCCTTCAACTTTATTAGTCTAGATAGTTTTTTTTATTAGTTTTGTATGTTTTGGGCAAGGTTTTGCCTTTTAAAAATATATTTTTGAAATTTTTTTATACTTTTATCAGTGTTTAGATTTTCCAGCTATTTTCCTAAATGTATATTTTTACTATAAATGTCCTTTCTGCTGCTACTTCATTAACTTTTTCGTAGCATAAACACTTGGAATTGGTATATTTCTGTTAAATTTTTAAAAATTTTGTTTTTCAGAATGAACTATATTATAGTTCAGTAAACTGTAAATATGCAACATGCTTTAAAATGTAAGAACTGTTTTCATAATCATGTAGTACTTAAAGTTGAGAACTTATATCACTTTTTATACTTGAGCATCATTAGAGAGAAAAAATGCTGATCTATAGATACAGTTCTATTAAAAGCCATGTCTCATGTTAATTCTGAATATAAATTATGATGTGTAGGGTTTTATTTATGTATATTTATATGTAAATGTCATTAGTGAATTGTTTGTCATTGAAGTCTAGGGTCAAGTTACTTTATGTGGAAAACTCTTGCACTAATTACTAAGTAAAGTGTTATTGGGGGCCTTAGAATCTCTATCATTGTGTTTTTATGTAAATCTAAATTTTAGTATGTTCTATTCCTGTCTTAAATTTTCTGTATAGCTGTTCTTCCTCTGAAAGGTATTGCTTAAGTCTTTTGCATACTTTTAAATAAAGAATACATTCGTTGTAGAGTGTATTTTAATTGATGTGTCAAGGGATCTGTTTAAGAAAGGAGGGTAGGTTAAAATATTTTTATTGTTTGAATGAGAAAAGACCAATTTTACTATATTAAGCTGTGCCTGGAATTGTTTTCTTTTTTTAAAACCGGACTGTTGTGTGCTGAAATAGAGATTTGTATACATTTGGCTATATGGCAACTCTTCAGATTTTGAAAAAGATAAAGCCAATATCTTTGGCACAGTAACAAAAATGAAAAAAATTTGGGAATAGAATCTAGACATCATGACAAGTCCAATGAGGAATGAAAAATTTGGGAAAGTGGGGGAAGAACTTTTTAAAAAAGATTTTCCTATCTACAAGGAAAAAACCTTTCATATTTCTTGTCTTACTTTTTCTCTCCCCATATAAATTGGTTTAAATGTTATTTCTAATGCTTTCTCAGATTTCTTGTCATTTTAGTAATAACTATTTCAATATGAATACTCAAAGAATTGTAAACTTTTTTAAAGAAAAATGTAATTAAATATAGTTGACAAAATTAGAAATGAAAATGTGGATTGAGATTTAAATCATAAATTAGTATAATTGTGTGGACTAGAGTCTTATTTCATGTCTTTAAATATTGATTTTGTTCATAAAATGTTTTAACTAAAAATTTAGGATAAATGAAAATCCTAAAGTTCCATTTTCCAGGGGCTATACCTACTAGTTGTGTATGACCTGCAAATCACTTAAACCTCTCACTCTAGTGCACAGTTTTGAATTGCAAATGGATCTGTTTTCTCCTATACCAATGAAATGACAGTCCCAAAACCACTTCTCATGCCCAGTTCCCTAACCCCAGATACATACAAGTAGGGAGAAGAAACAAGCATTTATTAAGGCATTACTATGTGCTAGCTAGGTAAAATAGAGTGGATAGAATACCAGGCATGAAATTAGGAAAACTTGGTTTCCTAAATTGAAATCTGGCCTCAGACACTTAATAGTTGTGTGACCCTTGGCAAGTTTCTTAACCCTGTTTGCCTCAATTTTCTTCATCTGTAAAAATGAACTGGAGAAAAGAATGGCAAACCACTCTTTACCAAGAAAATTCCAAATGGGGTCAAGGAAAAGTTAGGCATGACTGAAGGAAAACTTGGTGCTCCTAACTATTCTTTCTTGCTGAAAATCTTCAGATCTAAATTTAAGATATGATAGCGTATAATATGTGCTTTGACTTTAAAAAATGTAGGTTTATCTCTAAATATAAAGGATAGGAATCCTCACATTGGATTAAATTGGATCAGTATTTAAAATCTTTTGGGCAGTTTTTCCTGTATTTTATCTGAACATTGTCCTACTAGCATTTGTTTAAATTGTAGGCTTGTAACATTTTACCCCTTCCTTCCCACCCCCCAAAATAGCCCAGTAGTCTTCTTCACTAATAAAGACAGCTCATTTTTGGACTTAGAAGCTTTACACACCTGCTTAAGTTGGTAGTTTATTTCTGTTCATTGGGAAAATAGATCTGTTAACCAAGGCCAAGTGAACCAGTCTATTAGCTTTCTACATCATCCGTCTGTAATTTTTATGCTATTTTCAATCATTTTAACCTGATTTTACATATAAAAATTCTGATTTAGAGGGATAGGGTGGGGGAACATAGTTCTAGTGATGGACATGAACTGCTATATAAATTCAGTTATAGTTGGAAGGACCAAATACTAATACTATTTTAAGTGTTGCCAACACTAGAAAAGGTCTAGTAATTTAAAACCTAGCTCCGTGGATTGAGAGCCAGGTCCAGAGATGAGAGGTCCTGGGTTCAAATTTGTCCTCAGACACTTCCCAGCTGTGTGACCCTGGGCAAGTCATTTAACCCCCATTGCCTAGCCCTTACCACTCTTCTGCCTTAGAACCAGTACCCAGTATTGAAGGTAAGGTTTAAAAAAAAAAAAATGAACTGGAGATAGTTAATAGTTAACTGGTTAGTCTGAAACTTGTTTGCACAGATGGTTGCAAATTCTGTATTTGTACTTTATGTTATATTATATATATTATTATATACCCTCATTGTAAAACCTAAATTCTATTCTATGTAAACATGAACTATGGTAGTTTATAATTATGTTTGTTTATAATGAAAATGCTATTTCCATTTGCTTGTAAAATGAGACCTACAGTGTAATTTTTAGAGGCCTTTACTCAAAAAATCACCTTTATGCTCCTAAAAATTAATTGCCTCAGAATTTTTAATATAGAACTTAAATAGGTGGAATTTATCATTTATGATCCTAGAACATATCTGAGAAGTAATGACTAGTAATTAGGTAATGAAAAGCCAAGAAAAATTGTGAGTGACTATCAAACCTTTTGGGGAAGAGTAATTGGTTTCTAATTCCAGCTTTGCCACTGGGACCATGGACAAATCATTCCTAATTTTGGGCTTTGGATTTCTCATTGCAAAGTTAGGACTGAAGTGATCTGCAAAGTTCTAACTCAAAACTTAGATTCCTAAAGTAAAGTGGTCTTTGAGACTTAGATGTATACACTGTACATATCCTTCCAATTGCCAGCATGTGTATTCCTCTGCCAGGTACAAATTGAACCAGTTTTATCTTTGGTCAGGTGAATTGTCATTAAACATGTGATTTCCTTTCCTTTGGCAGGGTTATATTCAAATTATTACTTTGAAGATCATGTGTCACCCAGATGGTGCACTTGGAGTTAAGATGGTTTAAATCCTTAGCTCTGTGAGGCAAATCTCTTAACTCACAGCTTCAGTTTCTTAATCCAAAAAATGAGAGGGTTTAGTATCTGTAAGAACAGTTTTGACATTCTAATTTTTAAATATGTTGAACTTTCCCTTCCATTAAGGCCTTAAAAATTGGGCATTTTACTTGGAAGAGGTTTATTAGAAGTATATATTAATTTTGCAGGAAATGTAGTCTTTGGGGGCTAGCTAAGATTCTGTGCTGTTTGGTCTTTAAGGCAATTACAGTCATTTCTTACTAGTCGTAAATTAACACTTCATAGTTTTAATTCATTAGAAAACTACAATGTAGGAAAGTACCCAAGTGCCTAAAGTATTAGGCTAACTAGCTGGATTATAAACTACAGGGCCTAAAAGATTTATGATGTCTCAAAACTGCCAAATTTTTCAAGAAGAACTTAAGTACCTACCTGTGCATCCAATGCATATGGTTTAAGAAATGGTCTATTTAGGACTTGTCTTAATTTGCACTGCTTTTTTGTTCCGGCTTCCTGGATACTTATATTCTTTTCCTTCCTTCCCCCAGAGGCAATCGAGGAACTGAGCTCTGGGCTATGTTTTCTAGCCTATTTGAAGGAGCATTTAGGAACGAATTAAGTTTTTCCCAATTTGGACCAAATTTGTCTCTAGTTTGCAGCCACTGCTCCTAATTCTGTCTCCTGCAACAAGCAAAACAAGGCTAATCCCTCTTAAAATATTTGAACAGCTGTCACCTCCCCCATATAACCTTCACTCCTACTTTCTGAAATTGATTCCTTGGTTCCTGGATCCTTCCTTTCCTGCTATCATTACATAGTTTCCAGGGTACTAGCAGCAATTAACTGACCAGGAAATGGAAGCTACTGGGGAAAACAACTTTCTGGGAGTTCCACTGCAGTTTTCTTTGGTGGGCGTGGTGAAAATCATGCGCGAATGTCTGTAATCTTTTAGCCAATCAGAAAGCGGTTGCTAGCTATTCCAGCAAGTCAGAAGTGACGCTCCTGACGAGAGGCGTGGATCTTGACTAGTAGGTGTGGCGTGTGGCTTGCTCCCTGGAACGCCACTGCTGGGATGTTTGTAACCCAGTACGTTGAGCGCCTCCCGGCTTTCCTGGTTTCTTGGGCTAAGGTTGAGGACCCCCGTATTGAGGAGGACATGTGAGTGACATAGCACCCCAGACATTATTTGGGCTGAGTGGGGGGAGGGCACTGCAGAGTTGCGGAGACGTGACAATGGCCAGGAGCATGGGGATGGAGGTGGCATTGGCGTGCCCATACTCCTGCCCCATCCTTCGTAAGAAACTTCCCTGGCTCCTGAGGTGAGAGAAGTTGTGAAGAAGGGTCGGAAGGGAGGAGGTAGAGACCAAGGTTGGCCTCGGTGGCCTCTGGCCGGGAGCATTGGGCACACTTCGAGTCCTTAGTCTGTGCCTGGGAATGGAAGGGGTTGGTGGGTCACTCTTAGTTTGGAGCAGCTGGGGATACTCAGCCCTCAAGAGAAATCCCCTGCCTGGTGTATCCTAGCTGGGTGCTCCCACTGTGTCATCCTTTGGATACAGCTGGAGGTTTAGGCCCAGTGAAGTATCAGAAATCTTGTGTTTTGTGCAAAGTTGCGAATTTATTAAATTTAATTCATTATTGTCCTTAGCTTAATGAATAAAAATCATGCCCTCTGTAATTAAATATTGAATAAATTTTTGCCTTTGAAAAAAATTTTTTTAATGAGTGCATCCTAATAAAATTTGCTTCACTAGCCTAGCCTATGATTATTTGGTATCAAGAATTATAGTCTTCAGTATCTGGCATAAAAATCACAGCACAGTACCTGTCACAAAGTAAGTCCTTAATAAAAGCTTATTGATTGACTGAAACTGCAAATCCCTCAACTTTTAATAGGGCTACATACAACCATTTGTTTAAAGACAACATTTTCTCTTGTTTTTAACCTTCCAAAGCAGGCAATCCTAATTGAAAAAAATTTATCCTTCTATACAACTAACTGCATAAAGTTATGGTTTGATACAGTAGGATCCAGATGATGATTTTTTAAATCATAAAACAAAGCATGAAACGGTACTCTAGTAGTTTTAACATTTTTAATAACAAATTGGTTTTTTATTTCCATTACTAGTTTTCCAAATTCAGATAGAAAAACTGACTCTTTTGTTATGGGAAGTGTTTCAAATAGTAACTTTGGTTATGAATGAAATCAAGTGAAAATTTGTTTTCACCATTCCCCTCCCACCCCCCCAAGCTTTTAATGCTCATCTAAACACTAACCTCCTTTGCTGTAATTGGTCACATTTTAAGTGGTGAAGTTTAGAGATATATAATTATATAAATATAAAAATCATGAATTATATAGAGCTGAATAGCAAGATGATAAGTATATAAAACCCCAATCTATGATTGCATAGGTACAGGAAATTACTGGTAAAATAATTCTTCGCTTAAAGTAAATTGGCAGTTTCTGTGGAGTCTTGTACATTAAGAGGTTAAGTGACTGACCTAGGGTTATACAGCTAGTATATATTTAGAGCAGACTTGAAGCCATTAGTACTGATTATAAGACTAGTTCCTTATGCTATGTGCCACACTACATTGCCTAGTTTTTTAATTAACTTTTAAAAAAATTTTGAAACATCAACAAATATTACTATATTCAAAGAACAAAAAATAATTTTATGGGAAACCATGAATTTCTTGTTACATACAGCTTGTTTGAAAAATTTAACATGACAGTACCAACACTGCCCTGCTGTCTGTCCCCAACCAAATTTCGTTTTGCTCTAATATATATTATTTGATTTATACTCTTTGCTTTTAAATCACTGTTACTACCTTACCCCTCCATTAAAGTCCTCCCATCTATAAGTATAGTTAAGCAAAACACAATGGCTGAAAATATGTCTCAGTTATGAACCTCCAATCCCCCATATCTCTGCCATGTTTCCAGTTCTTTACAAAGTACTTCTATAGATGTATTTGTAGATATGAATACTTTTGGGGCATATACTTTATATCTTTTGGGGGGTTGCATTACATAATGAATAGTCTTTGAGGTTTTATATAGTCTTTAAGGTTTACAAAGTACATTTATCTTGTTTATCACATTTAACCCTCAAAACAACCTAGCCAAGAGTAGGTGCTATTATTGTCATCTCCATTTTACAGATAAACTAAGGTTGAGAGAGGTTAGATGACTTGCTTAAGGATCATACAGGCGGACGAATATGTCAAAAAGGGAAATGATTTTAAAAATGCTGCAGAGGATGTGAGAAAATTGGAACATTAGTACATTGTTGCTGGAGGTGTGAACTGATAATCATTCTAGAGAACAATTTGGAGCTATGCCAAAAAGGCTATAAAACTGCATATTATTTGACCCATCAATGCTAGGTTTGTATCCAAAAGAGATCATAGAGAAGGGGAAAAGACCTACATTTACAAAAATATTTATAATAGCTCTCCCTGTAAGGGCAAAAATAAATGGAAACTAAAGGAATGTCCATTAGTTGGGGGAATGGCTGAAGAAATTATAGCATATCAGAAGAAATAACAAACTTGATTTCAGAAAACTTGGAAAGGAGTGAAGTATGAGTAGAACTGGAATAATATTGTATGATGATCAACTGTGAAAGATTAAACAATTATAAGCCATGCAAGGACCTAAAACAACCCCAAGGGATTCATAATGAAAAGAGCTATCTACAACCAGTGAAAAAATTGTCTATGAATACATGTCATATGAATGCAGATCAAACCATGTCATGTCTTGCCTTATTTCCTTAATGAATCTTTTCTTACCTGTGTGATATGTCGTCTTTCACAACATAATAAGGAATAGGAAAGCTGACATGGCATAACCTATGTCAGATTGTTTGCTTCCCTGGGGAAAGGGAGGAGGGAGAGAATTTGGATTGCAAAAGTTTGCAAAAAAGTTGTTTGTACAAAAAAAAAAATCTAAAAGGAATGACTAGTTTTGTTGTGTTTTGTTTTTTAAAGGGTTGAACGAGTACTGTCTGAAGCTTTCATCAGTGGTTTTCCTGATTTCTAGCATTGACCATTAGGCCACCTAACTTCTAGTGAATTCAAGACACTACCCTACCCCCTCGTCACAGTCTTATGGGTGGCATCTCAATGTTGTTATAATTTTCATTTCTTTTTGCATTAGTGATATGGAACTTTTTTATGTAATTATTGATAGTTTGCATTTCTTTTGAAAGCTACCTATTTATCCTTTCACTATATATTTATTGAGGAAAGGCTCTTATTACATCTTCGTCTCTACAAAGTTCTCTATAAATCTTGAATATTAGAACTTTATCACAGGAATTTGTTGCAAATATTTTTCCTCAGTTATGTTTCCAGTTCCCAAAAGAGAGTCTAAAGAAAATCTATATTTTGCAGTTAACCCAGGACACAGGAAAGAATAATTTCTTTGTAATTAAGCACTCTTCAAAATCCTATCTTGATTGGAATGTGGGTAAAAGAATAAATTGTGCTATGAAGTCTATCCTTGTTTAGAGACTTGACAATAACTTTGTAAAGCTACTAAGATCTTTATTTTTATTTTTTTTTACTTATCCCTCCTACAGTAGTTTGCAGAAATTTATAACTTCATCTGGAATATGATAGAGGAAAAAACATTAGCAATTTGCAATCTTGAACATTAGTGAACTGGCTTTCCCTATGAAGAGGAAATGGGTTACAGAATTAGATAAGCGGATAAGACCCAACAATGTTGCCTACAGAAAACATCCAACTCTGTGATTATAGTAGTTATTTCATAGGCATTTTTGAAAATTAAAATCCTTTTGTATAAATGTTGTATATTTGTATCATAGAGTAAATCTAAAAATAAGGATGTTCTGTGGACATAAAATAAGTTAACAAAATTTTATTGCCGAGTTAGGCCTTTGAGGGAAATTGTTTCTTTGTGAATGAAAACAGGTTCCATGGATCCATCCTCCATGATATAAATGATTGAAATTCTAAATAATCAGTACCTTTATTCAAAGATAATTTTGAACAAAACTTCAGGTCAACTTCCTATGACCTTATTCATCTTTTTGCTTTCCCAGACCCTCTTTATTGTAATTTCCTTCTTCTCTCCAATCCCCTCACTTATTAACTTTTTCTTTTCCTCTTTCCAAATCCCTCTCCACAATCCCTCCTTCAAAATTTGGGGGGTGGAGGTTGCTTATAATTAATCCTTCCCTGAATTCCCTCTCATTACTTCCAATCCCCTCTTCTAATTTATTTGTTGAGCTAGATGTGTTTCTTTACAAAACTACCCTTCTTTGATGAGTGCTGATAAAAGTGAAGACTAACACTTAACTTCTCCCATACCTTCTGCCCTTCCACAACTCTTCTGTATTTGCTAGGAATTTGTTTGTTTTCTTTCATTTGCCATCACAGAAAGAGCTTTTAGAGATATTTTTGAACACATAATACCTTTTCCTCTTTTTTTTTTTATCTCTTTTGGATATTAGACAGGTAATGCTATCTCTGGGTAAAAGGGTAAAAAAGTAACTTTTGAGTTATAGTTTTGAATTCCTTCCCAGAGTGGCTGGACTAATTCAGGTTCCACAGCCCATCATCAGTGTGCTTGTTTTCCTGCAGACCCTCCAACATTTGTCATTTTCTTTTTTTTTTTTTTTTTGTCAACTTTGTCAATCCGTTGGGTGTGAGATTAAACCTTAGAGTTACTTTAATTTGTATTTCTCTTGGTGATTTAAAGCATTTTTTTCATATACCTATAATCTGAATTTCTTCCTTAGAAGATTACCTTTTCATATATTTTGTCCAGCTATCGTTGGAGAATGGTTCTTAAAAATTTGAATGAGTTCTTTACATATTTTTGGGAAAAAAAAACCTTCATCAGAGAAATTTCCTACAAAAACCCAATTCTTTCTTCTGTTGCTCTCATTTAATTTATAATACAATTTTAAACTTTTTCTAATTAATCTTATAAGGAAGCTATGTTTTTCTTTAAGGCTTTGCTTATAGATATTAGTTATTTTTCTAGGTTTATGTTTTGGGCAGCCCTAACATAATAATGGCTCTTTACTTATTCATTTTGGGGGGAAATTGAAGTTATCACACTGCTCCATACCTAGAGGTTAAGGCCAAGACTCTTCCTCCTGGGGATCAGGATTGGAGTAACATCTTGTTTCCTGCCCAAGGATCTAGTCCCTGATCCTTCTGAATTGGAGCCTAAGCCCTGCTTTCCTTCCCTGAGTGGTCTAGACTGAGATTTCCCTTTCCCCCAGGATCAGAATCTGAGCAATTACACTTTTTTTTTCTCCCAAGGGCTTAGCTAAAGACTCTACCCTCACCTACCCAAGATTTCAATGTCTAAATAAGAGAGCTGAGGGCCCAGTGCCCAAAGGCTGATTTATGTGAAATTAGGGAACTGAACTTCCCAAATCCCTTATTTTACATTTGAAAGAGGTAACTTCAAAGAAATCTAGATTTGCCCTGGTTCACATAATTTGCTAAGTAGCAGTATGCAGATACTGGATTTTTTACAGAAACCCTGCCTCCATCAAGTCTATCAGTGCCATTTGCCCAACATACCACATTTTGGTATTTCTCACAATATTTAAAACTTTTTCATTATTATTATTATTATATCTGTTATGGTTGACCTGTTGGGATGCCACAAACCACATCCAATATAAGACAGAGAACTTAATTTATAAATGCCGTGTGTTTTCTGACTGCTCCACATTCAAAGTCTGTCTCCCCCTCCTTGGACATCCCTATTCCCTGAGACACAACAGTATTGAAGTTAGGTCAATAAATTACACTACAGTGGCCTCTAAGTGTTCAAGTCAAAAGAAGAGTCAGTTGATTCAGCAAACTTCATTGTTGTCTAATTGCCACAGCCACTTCAACCTTCAGCAACCACCACCTTGATCAGTCAACATCAACATCAAGACAAGACTCTCCACCGACAAAAAGATTACAACTGGCTGATGATGGTTAGCATTTTTTAGCAATGAAGTATTTTTAAAATTAAGGTATGTACATTGGGTTTTTTAGATATAATAGTACTATTACACATTTGACTACAGTATATTATAAATATAACTTTTATATGCACTGGGAAACCAAAAAATTTGTGACTCATAATCACAAATATTTTGATATTTGTTTTTTTGTGGTGGTCTGGAACTAAACCCACAATATCAGCTAGATATGCCTATATTCAAACCTGGCTCTCTTGACTCCAAATTCTATACCCTTTCCTTGAGTGAAAACACTAAAGGCATAGAAAAAATCTTGGACTTTATTAAAAGGGGAAGAAAAAAGGTGACAGAACGTCAATCACCACTGAGCAATGTGTTGGTTTTCCTTCTGTGCTGATTTTTTTATAATTACCTACAAATGAATTGAAATGCCTTTTTCAATGAGAATAGTAGTAGAGAACCAATAGTCTCTTTCAAGTGATATTCCACTGTGGTTTATGTCTGTCATCACACAGAACATTAAACGATGTAGAGAATCCTACAATGTTTTTTGTTTTTTGATTATGTAAAAGCATTTTATTTGGTAGTTTGTGGGGACCTAGGGGAAGCAGGGGATAAAGCACCAGGCCCAGAGACAGGAAGATCTAAGTTCAAATTCAGCCTCACTAGTTATTTAAGTCTCTTAAATCTGTTTGCTTCAGTTTCCTCATCTATAATAATAATACACCGACATGCCAGGGTTGGTGTAAAGATCAAATGAGGTGATAATTGTAAAGCACTTAACTCTTGAACCCCTAAAAACTATATTACCCAAACTTCTTTTCTGTATTTCCTAGAATGCTTTTCCCTTTGTCCATGTTTGTGTGGTCACATTTGTATAAGTTCTGAAGCTCCACCTCCCTCTTTCTCTTTTGCTCTGGGGAGCAGGCTGAATAGCTAGGTCTCTTACTTTAATTATTATTAATAAAACTTTATTAAATATGATACTTAGTTATTGAATATTAATTTTAAAATCCACAATGCAGTGCCTAGCACATAGTAAATGCTTTCTAAATCTTTATTATCATCATGATTATTTCCCAACAGTGACAGGTGAGAGCTAGCACAAAGTCCAAATTAAAAAGGAGTTTCCTGTGGATGATGAGGTCCTATAGATGTTCTTTCATTTGATGTGGTATTGCTTGTATGAAGCTCTAAAATACTGCAGAGCCTCTTAGATTGCCTTCTGTAACCACCTGGAAGAGTTGGCCAAAGTAAACAAAGAATATCTATTGATTTTTGGCATCCAGTTGGACCAGGAATAATATTCATTAGTATATATATATCTGGAATAGACAAAACAAAAGTGGAGCTAGAATTAAATAGCCTACTAGATTGCCTTCAGAAAATTAGAAGCTCCTTAAATGGCCCTACCCATCTCCCAGGAACCAGGGACCCATCTTTTTAATACTGGTATTATTTTAGTGATTTTTTTTTGTTTTTGTTTGACTGAGATATATAGAACATAGTAGTCTCTGAAAAGTTGAAAATGCATATCACAGATCACAATATATAGGTGTGCAATGTGTAAGTGAGGAACTTCAAAGAATAGGAGAAAAAGAGGCTATTGGGGAAATATATGAAAGAAAAAGATTGGGTGGCCAAGTCCTTCACAGGTTTCTTCCTTGTCAAGAGAAAGGGAGGGGAAACTTCTAGTGCTCTGAGTGATGCTCTGTGTCAAGCTGATGGGCAGATAGGGATAGGTTGAGATATGCATCACTAGAAGGAACATCCAAATCAATGGGAATACAAAAACATTGAAGTATTTAAGAAAGTAAATGAACATTTTTGAAAATTTTTTTTTAAATAGAGTAAAAGAATGGTCATCTCATGGATAGACTAGAACTTATAGAAGGTTACAGGGTAGTGGAATTATATATAATGTATTGCCTTTGAGTTAAAAAACAAAGCAAAACTACCTTCTATAGTACAGAATTAAGAAGACCATGACTACAAAACAGTTAATATGAAAAAGACCAAAGGATTTTAAGGTACTACAAGTTTAATATGAGTTCAGAGCCAAAATATGGTGGCTCCAAAAGCTAATGGAAATTTAAGCAAAAGAATTCTAATTCTTAAACAATAGAGGTCTAGTGTCCAGAATAAGAGGCAATACTTTCGTTGTCTTTTGACCTGATCAGAACACATATAGAATATTGTATCTAATTCTGCGCTTCTTATTTTGGAAGAAACAGTGTCTCTATCTGTCCTTTTATTTAGAATGGAATGTACCTTGGAGAGGGTAATCAAGATAGCGAAGGCACTGGAAACCAGAACTGGTCAAAGAAATTGGTGATTTACTGTGAAAAAGAGAAAACTTAGGAAACGATAACTATATTCAAGTATTTAGAAGGATGAGACTTTTTTTTTACTTTAGAATGGATAAAGAGGAGTAGGTGAAAATTATAAGTGAGCAAATGTTGTCTTCATATAAAAACTGTTCTCCTAACAGTTAGAGCTGTCCCAAAATGGAATGATCATTTCTATGGAAATGATTTCTTTAAGAGAAGATTGCTTCATCTAGGCAAGGGTTACACAGTTGTCAGAAAACTAAAAGATGAGTCTGTTTCTTCATCTCAAAGAAGATGAGATCCTGAGATTAAAGTCTGTTGAAAAGATCACACAGTAAGTAGCTGTCAAGATCTTACTCAATCCAGTGTTTTCTTTTGTTTTGTTTTTAACTACATGGGATTTACACTGTGGGTAAAAAGTGGACAAGAAAGCCTTTGAGTTTGTTTTTAAAATCATATTCTCTGATTCTACTTGCATTTTGAACCCAGTGCAATTTTTTTAAACCTTCCGTCTTAGAATCCATACTGGGTATTGGTTCTAAAGCAGAAGAGTGGTAAGGGCTAGGCAATGGGGGTTAAATTGCTTGCCCATGATCACACAGCTAGGAAGTGTCTGAAGCTAGATTTGAACCCAGGCCTAGAGAATCTCTAGGCCTGATTCTCAATCACCTAGGTGCACCCTCAGAATATTTTTCTGAGATATAAACAAAGTTGTCCAGTGCAGTGCCACAAGAGCCACAGATACTAACTTTGCTTTAATTAACATTAAGTAAGAGCTTATACACAACTGCCTTTTTTATTTTCCCTTTACTTTTTTCCCCTTCCTGGCAAGACTGGGGACGTTATAATCATTAAATAAATAATTGGCAAGCTTGGAATTCCAGCACCTGAGACTCAGAAAAGATCATCAGGACTTATAATCAGTAAAATTGACTTATCTAAGCAATCTCATAAGCATTTTATTAAGTGCTTACCATGATAAAAATAGCATGTGAGGTACATTGTTCTAAGCACTAGTTGAAAGTTGGCTAGAATTTTCTTTTAGCTCAGTACCTTAGGGAGCCTCTGCTTCTCAGCCATATTAAGCTCTGAGTGTAAACTTAGTGCTGGAGAGAAGACAAAAATGCTTCTTCAGGGGCAGCTGGGTAGCTCAGTGGATTGAGAGTCAGGCCTAGAGACAGGAGGTGTCCTAGGTTCAAATCTGAATTTGAAAAAAAAAAAAAGAATTTTAGTTTGATTTTTTTTTTGCCTCTTGTTATAAACAAGTAATAATTAATACATAAGGAATTGTAAAGAAATTGATGCTAAGAGATAAAGAGTTGAGGACAAAGAGTTTTATATTCTACTGACTTGAAAGTGAGTAGAATATAATAAATAGTATTTAGTTCTATACTGTAGAGATATTTTTCCCCAAGTGTTTTTTGCAGGGAGGATGAGGGGAAGAAATCCCCTCATGAAGTGTTTTAAAATGGAAATAAATGTTTTAGCTGTACATTAGATTGCTTTATGCTTCTGCTGTTCAGTCATATTAAGCTATAAGTATAATATTTAGAAATAGTAAATGTAATGTATTTGACTAAGGAATTTCATTTAAGCAGTTTACCTTTACATTGAAATATTTTAGTTTATGGTAGCCATTATTATTGAATGTATCTGTATATTGGACATTTATTAAAATCTATAATGACTAATTATTTTGCAACTAACATGTCTATAACTCTTTAAACATAATGCAAATGTGTATCCCTAAATTTCTAATGTGGTTACTGGACTGCTTTAAAGTTTATAATTATACTACAATTATATAATCCTGCATTTTTTAACTGAATGAAATTTTACTTTTAAAGTCTATGAATAATCATAAATATTGTTGTTCCTTTCTTGTACTGTGATTTTGTGTGGTAAATGAGAGTACTTACAAACCCAAGTTTACTTTTATTTCTGTTAATTTAGTAAATTCAAATAATCATATGGTTTTTTTCTTGTTTTTTTTTCCCCTAATTTTTAAACCCTTAACTTCTGTGTATTGGCTCCTAGGTGAAAGAGTGATAAGGGTGGGCAAAATGGGGGTCAAGTGACTTGCCCAGGGTCACACAGCTGGGAAGTGTCTGAGGCCAAATTTGAACCCCAGCTGCCCCCCCAATCATGTTTTGAAAAATGTATTTCATCAGTTTTTTTTAAAATCTTTTTTATTTTTATTTACTATCTAAACATTTAAACTTGAAAATTCCAGTGTATTCTTGTAATGATTAACTATTGCATTCTAACATCTTAATTGTCTTTTAATGAAAGCACCTGAATATGTTTAGATGATTTAAATGAACTTCATTTCATAATATTGTTCTATTTTCAGTAGAGGTCATAAAACCAAGATAACCATTAAAATCAACATTAACAGGGAGCAGCTAGGTAGATAGAGAGTTAGGCCTAGAGACAGGGCATCCTGGGTTCAAATCTGGCCTCAGATATTTCCTGGTGGTGTGAACAAGGCACTTAATTGCACTTGCCTAGCCCTTACTGCTCTTCATCCTTAAAACTAATACATAATATTCTAAGACAGAAGCTAAGGGTTTAGAAAAAAATTATTATTAGCAGGAGTTCTTTAATATCTTAAATTATTGTATTGGAGCCTATTTTGAGCTTAATTTAACTGTTCTTAGTGAAAAAGGTCAGCTTTGGCAAGAATGCCTCATATTATGCATGATCCATCCACAAGATTTATAAAGTTCCATAAGGAGTACTGGGAGATGGGATGATGACAGAAGTGAATGTGACTTGTTTTATACTCTTGAATTTGGTGACCACCTGTGAGTTTAAACAAATTCTGTCTATCAATTCTTTGTCCACATTCTTTTGTTGATTTAGCAGACTATATTTACATAAAAAAATATTCACTTTACACCTAACTGCCGCAGTTAGGTGTGTAAAGTGAATATTTTTTTAAAGGGATCTTAAAGACTTTATGATGTGACTAGTAGACAAGAAAATGAACATGACAACAAGCATTTATTAAGGGCCTGCTATATGCTAACCACTGTACTAAGCACTGAGGATGCAAAGAAAGGGGGAAGAGAGGGAAGGAGTTTTTATTGCCTACATTGTTTCTGGCACTGTGCTAAGTGCTTTACAATTATCTCATCACAGCATTTTACAGTTGAGGTAACTGAGGCAGACAACGAGGTCAAGATGGCTTACTCAGAGTCACACAGCTAGTGTCAGACTGGATTTGACCTCAGGTCTTCCTTTGAGTATAGAACTCACAATAAACATACATAGCAAATAGCAAAGAAATCCACTTATCTAAATCATAGCAAAATAGGAGTCAAAAGATATACATAGGAGAAATATAGACCAGACAATACCAAATAAAGGAACTTTCCCACTGGGAGCAAGGTAACTTAGCTCAAACTTCCTAAAGTCTCTGAAGTAACAAGCTGTGGAGATTAAAATTAATATGCAAAATACTAAATATTATATTTATGAATATTTTATTAATAATAAACTAACAGAGACCTAACTAAAAGGTTACTAGCCAGCCCACTCCCAGGAACAAAAAAGAAAAAAAATGAGACGGAGCCTCAGAACTCATATGACTGTGATGACACAAACGTGGAGGCACAGGAGAGATTAAAGGGAATTCTGGGAAAACTAAGGACTTATGGGAGATGAAGTCTAAGGTTCAAAATCTCCATTTATACATATCCCCTTGTGATCCTTTGGGAGACCAGTCTCCCCAATGGATCATAAAAACATTATCAACATATAAATTGCAAAAATTTGTGTATAAAAGGAAAAAAAGAACAAACCAATGATTGCTAGATTAACAAAAGGTCAATTTTGGAGCAGTCCCCTTTGGCATAAAAGTATACATTCAAAACAAATGCTTTCAAACCCCCCAAAGTTCAAATTCATATCCCAAAGCTCAATTCTGGACCTTCTTGATGCAGGGTGTGGTCTCTGCAGGCATCTTCATGGTGTCTTCTCCAAACAGGTTTGTTGTCTGGATTCTGGGAGTTAGCAAGTTCCTTACCCTAAAATTACTCGAATTCAAATCAAAGTTCACAGTAATAACAAAGTCCCCACTGAGGAAAATAATAACAAACAGGAATCACTCATGGATACATGGCTGAGTTATAAGGCATATGAATCAATTGCAAAAAAAATCAAAAACATCAAAAAATCCACATAAAAGAGAAAAAAGAACTTATGGATGAAATAGAAAATGTCAAAGTCTTATGTCTAAAAAATAAGTAAAGGAAAAATAAAACTATAACAGGTCCTTGAATCAAGACCCAATTAAAGTGATTTAAGTAATTATGCACTTACCCAATCATTAGCCAGGACTACAGAAAGTTTGCCACACTTACAAAAGACAGAAAAAAGGGACTAGATTATAGGAGCCAGAATGGGAGCCAGGATGATGAGGTGCTTGGATGTGATTCAGAGGAAGTCCTGCGTCTTAATATATGTTAAGCACCACAACCTCGAACCCCAAACAAGTTCAAGTCCTCTTGTCTTGGCTCAAAATTACATCACTCCCACTGGGATTGGTTGTTCTCTTTGACCTTGTGCTCAATGTGTACTATGCAGGTTGGTTTTGTACTTCTTTAGCACTATGCAGTGGCTCTTTTTATATTTTCTTCTTCTGGAATCAGGCATAATCATTAAGCAAAGTCCCATAATATTTAAACAATCAATGGCATTCTACAGTTTAAAGCTTTTTGGAGTATGCATTAATATTAGAACAAATGTATTTTAAACTCATATTACTGTAAAATAAAAAAAATTAATATTGTTTATATGTACTTCAAAGTACTCAAATGCTATATTGCAAATACAAGGAAAAAACAATAAGAAAAAATGTTTTAAAAATCAAAAATATTTAACTTAGAATCAGTGACACACTGTGTCAGCCAAGGGGAGGTAGAATACAAAAATTCCTCATCAAAAAAATGGAGATCCATTTCCTTTTTAAACTTGGCCATGATCCACTGCGTGAGTACAAATGATTTTTACAAAATAATAGATATATAAAAACAAAACAGTAGTAAAATAGATAATGCCCATTCAAATAAAGTACCAAATTCCCAAAATTCACAATAGCCCAGTTATTGACAATAGCAAATAAACCTATTATTATATAGGATTCACATGTATATGTATATATACATAGCCACTTGCTGTATGATGTTTAAAAATCTATGAACTGATGGATATTTGTCACAAGTTATACAGATGTAACAATTCTTTCAACCTTGGCAAAAACACAAACCTCTGTATTGCTCAGGAAAATCTTTTTGGGGTCTAGAACATCACCAAAAATTCAGATCCTTCTGGAAGTAAATTAAACTAAAGAGTTAAAATATCATGCATGCAGGAACTCTTTTTGGCTTCCTGCTTTATATATAAAATTTTGGTAGGAACTTCTATTTGATTCTCTACCTTTTAATACAACATTCTTTGTAATATGAAAACCTATCATCCATTCAGAAGGTACTAGGTATCTAAAGTCATTTCTAAAAACACTTTATAAAATTTCCATTTAAATTCTTAAGTCATTATATTATCCAGAGTTGTATAAGCAACATGTGACCTCAATATTTAAGATGGCAAATCCAGGATAGATAAAACTTATGGGCTTTTTACAACTTAAAAAAATTTTTTGTGTTAGATGTTCATGGACTTTTTACAATGATATGTTGTTTAGTAAAATCATAGGGAAACAGTACAAATAAGGAATCATATAATAGCATAGATATTAGTTAGATAAATACAGATAAACTTTAAAAAAATTTAAACCTTAAAGGAACCAACAAATACAGTAATATAAGGAAATAACAAGCAATGCAGTCAAAACCCTTTTTACCAATTCCATTAGACTTGTTCAATATTAGGGAGGGGAGATAAAACTCAAATAGTTAGCAAGCAATGAACTCACATTTATCTTTAAGATTCATTCCCCTCCTCAGTATTTATCATCCATTTGCATTTCGTTTGTCAGAGCTCTGAATTTCATCATAGTGAGGGAGAATTCTGCACTGAGCATTTGAGACTTTCAAAACTTTGTCAAAATATTTCAGTTCGAACAGAATAGTTCTAGTTTAAACAGAATAGATTTCTGCATATTCTTTTTGAGGAGAAAGAAGCAATATGGTAAATAACCAATGAAGATACAAACTGCTAGTAAGAAAATCAAGCACAGCCAATATGCACTAGTGAGCTAAAGGAATTCAAAACTGCAGAGATTCAAGCATGCTTTGCAATAGCATTTTGTCCTCTTGGGAAAAAAAGAAAAAGAAAAAAAAAAAAGGCCGAATGGGTTTTGTTTATAATAAGCAGCAAAATCTTGCTAGAGAACAATAGGGTATGAGAGAACTGGCCAAAAGATAGAGACAAAATTCCAAAATCTTCTACTTCAAATCTGCTGATTTAGTCTCTCTGCCCTCTTAAGAAAAACTGCATAAACTTCCCTTCCTGTGGAAAAAAAATTCCCGAGTTGCAAGTCTCTCTCAGCCAGGAGTCCAGGGCCAGCTTAAGACTTCCGCTCAAAAAATGGCTAGCACAGGCTGGAAACCCACGTGGGGTGGGGGAAGGGATTTGGGTCTCACTCTTCCATTGAAAAAAAGCAGTTCGGCTTGGCAGGCGGCAGGCTGCAGGCCGGGTGGAGAGCAGTGAGAAACATTGGCTGGAGTAGATAAGTGTGAAAAGGCAGGGGCAGGGAAAACTGGTGGGCTGGCAAAGAAAAAAAAACCAAAGGAGCATAGGGCAAGAAAGGGAAACCCCAGCCCTCAGCTCTCTGACAAATTTACTAACTATACTGAAAATCTATTTTAAAAAAAAATTTGAGGATTCTGTCCCATCGTGGTTAGCCAAAAATGTGGAGATTAAAATTAATATGCAAAATACTAAATATATTTATGAATATTTTATTCATAATAAACTAACAGAGACCTAACTAAAAGATTACTAGCCGGCCTACTCCCAGGAACAAAAAAGAAAAAAAAATGAGGTGGACCCTCAGAATTTAAACAAATGTGGAGGCACAGGAGAGATTAAAGGGAATTCTGGGAAAACTAAGGACTTATGGGAGATGAAGTCCAAGGTTCAAAATCTCCATTTATACAAAGCCAGAGATAGGGATATCATAAAGACTGTCAGTTCCTGTGTGAGGAAAATATTATTGTTTGACCCTAACTGTGGCTGGAAATTGCCTAACCCAGAGCTTACTGTAGAGGTCAGGCTAACCTTAGAGATGCTCCAAGGAAGCCAGAGACAGTAACAAGGAATGCTTAGGTCCCACTCAGATCTTATTTGGGGTCTACCCAGGTCTTAGGTACACCCCCAAAGTCAATATTTTGGGGCTTCCCTTATGCTTTTGTTTGAACTCATAGTGAAGATAGGGAAGCCATATCTTTTTTCCACTCTCTCAATCTCACCAAATGACTTTGCAAAATTCTTTATAAAATCCTTTTTAGTTTTTGGAGTTTTTTCTTAACCTCTCATGTCTTCCCAGAGCCTTCCTTCAACAACCTAAAGTGAAATTGGCCTCTTCTGTCTTCCTCCTCAAAGCTGGAAGAAAACTTGAAGATTCACCAGTCTCAGAGTGGAGACTGGCCAAGAACTGAAACTCTTGCCACTCACTCGCACCTCCCAGTCCCTTACAAAAGTGAGGAGAAAGACCCCAACCAGTGGGCTTTGGGACAAGGGATTATGTGTGTCTGTGTGTCTGAGTCTGAGTGCCTATAGTGGGTCTGTGTGTGTGTTCTCGTGTGTCTGTGAATATATACACATGCGTACATATATATTTTAAATAAAATGGCTGCAAAATCTTTCCCCTTTTTCATTTATTTACTTGTCAGCTAAGGGATAACATTGTATAGTGCATTATTTCGCACTACCTACTTCTCAGGATTGTAAGGAAAATGCTATGGAAAAAGGAACAGTTACTACTATTTATCTCTGTGAGCCTCAAATTGTAGACCAGGGGTCGGCAACCTTTTTGGCCGTGAGAGCCATAAACGCCACATTTTTGAAAATGTAATTTCATGAGAGCCGTACAGTGCTCACAGTGCACGCTCCTGTAACAGCGCCTGAAAAAAAATTGACTTTATGGCTCCTGCAGAAAGAGCCATATCTGGCCCTCAAAAGAGCCAGATATGGCTCGAGAGCCATACGTTGCCAACCCCTGTTGTAGACAGTTCAATTAGAACAGTAATAGGGAACCTTTTAGAGACAGAGTCCTGGGCCCCACCTCCACCTCTGCCACCAGGCTGAGTGCTGTGCCTCACCCCCCTAGGGACCACATGCTGTGCCCCTCCCCTCCACAGAGTGCTGGGTGTGCGCCCCCACGCCCCCCCCCCCCCCCCCGTGAGTGTAGAGAGGGAGAGGGGAGCGGCCTGAGCAATCAACTCCCTCCTGTGAGTCTCCCACCTTACCCCCTTTGTGTTCCCATTGGACTTCAGGGCAGAGGAGTGGGTGATGTGAAAAAAATGTCATCAGGCTTGATGGAGAGGGGGAGGGGAACAGCTCTGCCTTTCTGCACAGGGGAGGGGAGGGGATGGGAGCAGCTCAGCCTTTCTGCCCTCTGCCTTTCTAATAACAAAATTGAGGGAGGGCAGCTCTGTGTCTACAGCAAGTGCTTTTTGTGTGCCACCTTTGGCACCTGGCCATAGGTTTGCCATCACTGAACTAGGTGATACCTGAAATGCCTTCTGATTCTAAAAAGTACAAAAAGATCTGTGAGAACAACAGTTCTATCATATGTCAACCACTGTGGATGACAGATTAATAGTAAATATTATGAAAGGCAAAGGAACTTAAGGAATGGGAAGGATACCTCAATGAAAAAGAAAGAAGGGTTCTTGGGGACACCAGGGATTTTCATTGACCCAATTCCTGATGTATTGAATTGAAAACCATATAATACCACAAAACTTTTGGCCATAGTTTCTAGCCTGATCCTAGAGTGTATAATGTTTTTTCCCTATCATTCTGTTGCTCAATTCTCTTCACCTTTTGAGAGTGGGGAGAGGAGTTGAACTGGAGAAAACAATTATCTGTTGGACAGGAAAGTGAAATGTTTTTTAAAATCAAGTCATCAAGAAAAGATTCTTATAGTCCTATATAACATTTTATTAGGCATATTAGACACTATCAATGGCAAAAACATGTAATAAAACTTTAATATCCTTTAAGTTGTTTTTGTATGTGCTAGATTCAAAAGATCTGTGTTTAATTTTGGCTTTGCCATTTTTTATCTGTGTGATCCTAGGCAAATTGTTTAAATCTCTGGGTCTTATCTACAAAATGAGAGAGCTGTACTAAATGACTTCCAGATTTTCTCTATAGTTCTCTGAACCTGAGAGTGGTAAGAACACTAATTCCTGTCTTCAAAATAAGCCTTTTGTGGATTTACTTATTCCAAATTAGTATGTTTTGATAAAAATTTAGGCATCCAACCATTTAAGGATTAAATTTACAAAATTCAAATTTATTAATTTCTACAAGGACCTGTGCCAAGCTCTGGATATTAAAAAAAAATTATTAAGATGCTTCAAAGAGTTTTCAGTGTAGCGGATGAGGAATAATGACTAAGGAAGGGACAGAGCTCTAATACAGATGAGAATAAAGTATATTTATAAAAATATCTACAACCAAAAAATGCTTTTTAAAAATCTAAGGCCATGAAGAGAAATTCAGGCAAATGGAAAGTGCCCTGGACAAGAAATCAGAAAGCCTTGTTTGATTCTCTGCTGTAATGTTTTACAGTCATATGGATATGTGACTACAGGAAAGTCATTTCAACTACTTCTACTCCAACTTTTTCATCTTCAAAATGGACATAATGATATTTATACTCATGAGGGAAAGTGCTTTGTGAATCACAAAGTAATATACAAATGAGTTTTATAAGTTGTTAGATCATTTCAATCATGTCTGACTCTTGCTGATCCCAAATGTGGCTTTCTTGGCAGAAGTACTAAAGTACTTTGCTATTTCTTTTTCTAGCTCATTTTACAGAGGAGGCACTAAGGCAAACTGGGTTTAGTGGCTTGCCCATATCACACAACTTTAGTCAATGCCCAGGACCAGATTTGAACTCTAGAAGAGGAGTCTTCCGGATTTGGGGCTCAGCATTCTGTCTACTTTACCACCTGCCTAGCTGCCCAGAGTTATGTAAGCAGAACTATGATGCTGGCAGAGGCATGGAAGGAGAGGGAAGAATGGGAGAAGCTGAGGAATTTTGGCAAGATCTGTGTAATGTTTCTTCTTACAAGGAAGCATAATGGTGACTTGTTTTCTAGATATGTGTTTAGAAGAGTCCTGAAACACAAAGTAGGAAGTCATGGCTGGTTTTATCTGCTGTCTGCACTGAGAAAGCCATTAGTTCTCAGTTTGTGCCTCCCCATACTAGAGAGAGAGAACCCCATCGCCACTGCTCTGTCCTGGGAGCCAGTATAATAAGGCACATTCAAGAAGAGATGCAGTGGGAGGTTACTTAGCCACCAACAAATAGGGACAGTCATATTTTCCCTGCTTTACCCTGCTACATAGGGATAGAGCCAGCTGATAATGACTCACATTAATAAGACCAATAAGGATCCCCTGGCTATGACTCAGTTTTAAAGCACCATTTATAATAATCCTGTCATTTCTGATGATATGTCTTCTGCTATTCCACCTATTCAGAAAGATTTTCCTCTGTTTTCTTAAGCCATTTCTGGTGCAGACCCACTAAAATCTATTGAAAATACTCCAGTGAAGTTAGATGACAAAGAATTTGTGTTTGTTTGTTTGTTTTAAACCCTTACTTTCTGTCTTAGAATCAATACTATCAGTTCCAAGGCAGAAGAGTGGGGTTAAATGACTTGCTCAGGGTCACCCAGCTAGAAGTAAGGCCCTCTCTAACCTTGGCTGAGCTGCCCCTACAATAGATAATTTGTAAAAGAAACAATGTATATTTGGAGCCTTTGAAATAGCAACTTCCACTAGCTACTTGAAAGATTTAACTATAGATGATTTCTTTGAAGACATTGATACATCCATGTATGATTCTGATTTTAAATTCTCCATTACTTCTCAGACCAACTCTTATAAAGGAAATAGGCAAAGCATCACCCTTCAGATCTGTAAGATGGATTGGTATAATTTGGTTTGTATTGTAGAAATTCTGATTTATTCCTGATAAAAGTTTTTAACCTAGTACTGTATTTTCCTCAACCACACTCCAATCATAGAAATTGATCTTAGGGGATAAAACCCATCAGAAAAAAAATTATTATGAAATGGCTTTTATTTAATAGGTTATGTTATATTATGAGAATATATCCAACAGCCCCGTCAAAAAAAAGGGCCAGCTTAAAAAAGTATAAAAGATTGTACAGTGATATCTGGATGATTTTCATTCACATACATAATAGAAGAATTTATACATAAATTCATAGACTACCATTTTATCTTAGCTGCTTTTTTTTTTTTAATCCTTACCTTCCATCTTAGAATCAATACTGTGTATTGTTTCCAAGACAGAAGAGCAGTAAGGGCTAGGTGATGGGAGTTAAGTGACTTGCCCAGGGTCACACAGCTAGGAGGTGTCTGAGGCCAGGTTTGAACCTAGGACCTCCCATATCTAGGCCTGGCTCTCAATCCACTGAGCTCCCCAGGTGCCCCCTATCTTAGCTATTTTGATCCAAAATATATTTTCTTTAATGGAGGTTCCTACTTCATTTGAAGAAAACACTACAATAGTCTAGTTCACACAATTCTTAGATTATGAAATCTCTTCAATGTCCATAAAATAATTTATTTTAAATACAATTCAAATAATGTGTGAATTTGATGTGTTTGAAAGAGATTTAAGTGATACATCAACATACTTGCACTTTATAAAGAAGTCAGACTATTTTTGTAAATCTTGTAGTCTTTATATTTTACTTTAATTTTATCTTAAATAAAACATTTCTTTTGGGATCTGTTTGGCACTTCCTTTATAAAGCTGAAAGCCTGTGTGATTTGTTTATTCATTTGTTACAGCATATTTTCTGTGGGAAATTTTTAAAAAATTATCTACATTTCTTTTGGAAATTTGTTACTGCCTTGCAAATTTAATATCTATAGTTCTGGGGTTTGTTTGTTTGCTTGCTTGTGTTTGTAAATATGTTACTCCAATTCATGTTCAGAGTTTATACAAATGAATTGACTTACAAGAGATTCATTGTAACTCCAGTTTAAATAAAATTTTGGGTTGGGGTACAGTCTCTTAAGTAAGTAGTGGAACACATTTGATTGCTATACATATTCACATTTCTGGGGCTTCAATTATTATTTCATTTTGCTTTGATTATAATAATTTGTTTTGAAAGAAAAAGGCAGCGAAAGGATTAAACACTTACTTCAGGTAAGAGTCAAGGTTATTAATCAGTCATGTCTTTTTTTTTTGAATGGTGAATATAGTTCAATGATCTATCAAACAACTATATCTGAATTCAAAATTCAAAAATAATATTAGTTGCAATCCCAAAAGCTTTTACCTTAATTTTACCTTAATTACCTTAAAACCAATTGCAGATTGGAGATGAAAAATTTCCAAGATTTACATATACAATGAAAAGTTTTGATTTTACAAGTCATGATAACCAATTTTTCTTTCCAATAACTTTCCAGTTTTTTCTAAGTATTTTTCAATACTCACTAACAATGCTTAAACTATCTGGCAATTCTTTCCAATTTATACAGAAAAGAGTTAACAATTTTGTTGGGAGTTAAATTTTCTACTAACATTCTCTTGATTAATGATGACTAATACAGAGACTGGTCAGTAATTTGAACAAGAATCAACATTATCCTAACATAACTTATTTTTTTGTACACTGTCATAATTAACCTTAAACGTTTTATTTACAATATAAATTATATCATTGCAAGTAAACATGATCAATTTCTAACAATTTGCTTCTACATATAATTTACATTTAAACACATATTTTCAGTTTTTATGGAATAATGTACATGTTTTAGTAACACTCAATATATAATAATTTTGTCAAAAATCCAATTTTCTGCTGCAGTACTATTTTCCATACCATATCAAAATTCAGTGAAGCTGCTAATTAACACCTTAGGTTTTAAATTTACTGTGAGAAAAGGGGTTGATGAATTTGTCATTCAATTGTCTATAATCAACAATCTTTATTCTAAATCCTGTATGGTTTCTGTGCTGGTCAAATTTTTCTAATCAAGTGCATTATTCATTTACACTGTTTGCATATCACATTTATCCTTATCCAATTCAGGTGAAAAATTTTCTTTACAGTATAGCTGCATACATACTTCATTTTTACACATAATTACCCATTAACAGATTGTATTTTAATGCATGTTAATCTTCAATGGCATTTCACAATAACAGATTAATTTTTTTTAATTTAAACCAATTCTTTTTGATGTTTTACATTTCCCCTCTTTTTTATTTTAAATTTGCTTCCCAATTGTGGTGGATTGTGGAAAACTGCATTTTAACAATATTATGGATGTTATAAAGTTGATATTAACTTCTTATTCATTTTTACACTTTGCAGAGCTTGAGTTGGCACAAGTTTCTTAAACAACTGTATGCCTGAGTGGTCACTGTACTTTCATGAGTCACTGTTTTACAGGTGGCTATTACACATGTAATCATTATACATTGCAAGTCCTAATAGATAATTTTTTCACCATAAGATTTGTACATTTTTAAATTTTGCTGAAGTTCTATTTTTTAATTGGTGACCAATTATCACAATGAATGAATTTACACTGTACCATCAGTACCTATTCAAATCCTTAGCTAGTGTGTATTCTAATGAGTTAGAGAAAGGGCCATGAGTTTTGTGAAAAGTAGGTGATGTTTTTGGTTTCTCAAAACTACTTCCTGCTGAACTGGGGCAGTGTGGACACTCCTGGCATATGATTTTCTCATGGACCAGTCTCTATCGAAAAGGATCTAGTTTTGAAATGTAAGCCAATTATATTGTTTTAATAATTTTGAGTTAAGTTTTCACTAACTTCAGTATGATTAATGGTAGGTTGAATTCACAGTTGTTTAAAGAAGCTTTTTCATTCTTGGGTAAGCACTGAGTTATATTGATGACTCTGATTAGCTAGGAAAGTTTGAGCTTCAAACTTCAAAGTGTAATAGTTTGCAAGCAGGAGCTGGATAGATGGACTGTGCTTCTGTACACAGCTCAGAATCATTGTTTTCTAGGTAGGTATCTGAAAGCTGTTTAGATTGCATTCTAAAATCCTTTGTGATTTTCATAATATATATATATATCTCAGTATTTAACCTGTTGATAGAATTCAGTGGTGGTATCAATTTGTCCCTTTTTCTGTTTTTTTAGATTTCTATGTTCCCTCTCTCATGGCCAGGGAGAATAGAAGGAGAAATGTTTGGCAGATTAGTTTATTTGACTCTTGCTTAAATGAGAGCATAGAGTAAGATTTCTTTTCACTTAATTAAATTTTGTTGAGTTTTAGAAGACTCAAAAGGTTTTCCAATGTAATTTCTGAATCTCTCAATCTGTCTCTGGTTTGTCTTCTCCATTTTTCCTGGAATAGTGAAGGAGAGAAAGAGAGGTAGCAAGGTGCAAAGGACCTCTTTTATTTTTCCCAAAATTAACCCTCCCAGTGCATATATACAAACTACATATAACATAGATTCATGAAACAGGCAACATAAATTTACAAGACAAACATGTAACACAAGTCCCATCAAGGGAGGCTGAAATTACTAGAATAGATTTTTCTATTACAGGGATACTGGTTCACTTTTTTTTTCTTGATTCATTAATCTTGCTACTAGTTTACACAGAGCTTCAAGTACCCATCTAGGGAAACTTTATCTCAATATGGTTCGATGACTGTCTTACAAAATAAATTAGCATGTTCAAAGGCAAGTTGTCTGACTAAAAGATTTTCTGCTTCTGGTATCTGAATAATTCTAGAGACTGTCTGTGACAATAGGGAAACAAATACTTGGAAAGGTTCCTCTGGTCCTTGTCTGATCTTGCTTATTTCCTATGTCTTACTGGCCCTGGGAAGTCTACACTAGGCCTGCAATGCTAGGACTTTAATTTGCTGGCAAGCCAACCAATTTTGAACTGCAGCATAAGCTCCTTGTCCAGTAAGCATGTCTAAGCTGAGCATTCCTATTGTTTTCTGCCTGAACTTTTGCTTTGTCGTCATATTCAGACTTCCATAATAAATATTCTTCTTCTAATAGACAAGCTTTAGCTATCCTTTTCCAATTATTTGGGGGGAGAATGTTATTAGAAAGGGTCTCCACCAATTTCATTTTATTGAGAAGTAACTTGCTTTAAATCTTTTAAAATTTAAATTTTAAAATTTTAAACTTTTAATGGCACAGGCTTATGTATCTGCATAAGATTTTCCTCTGTGTCAGTCTGCTCTTCTATTGGGAAAGAGGAATACTATAGCATTTCCTCATTTGTATGTGGATTTTTCTCTATGGTTAGTTGTAACAGGGATGTCATAGGTACTCTATCAGGAAAAGGGGGAGCAGAAGGAGGAGGATAATTGGGCTCTTCTTCTACTTCGGGGTCTGAGGGAAGTGATTCTACCCTGTATTGATTTTGTTATTCTTGAAGGGTTTCCCAGAAAGTTTTCTGGAGAATTGGTTTCTTTGGCTGGAAAATGAAATGTGGAGTAACTAGCTGCTTCTGGAAGGGAATGTTAAGGAAAAGGTTTGGTAGAGAAAAAAGACTGATAGATCACATAGTTTTACTCCTGACTGTAAATTTCTTTTCTTGACCCCTAAAATTCTTTCTGCCAAACAAAAGAAGAGTTTTTCTCATCTGAAATTCTGCATTTAGTTTTAAACTGAGATTCTGATTTGATATTAAATCTTACCACATTGAAGGCACCATTTGTCAGGTCTTAACAACAAATTATTTGTGAGTCATTGGACTGAGATGAGAAAAATGGATCTGGGATTACAGGAAGGTCGAGCTGCCAGACTGACAAATCAGACTTGCAGACATCCTCTTGCTGAGCAGTGACAAAGTTTATTGATTTGGGGTGCACAATTTATAGGGAAAATGATGTAGGCTGAGGGATTAGGTAAGCTTTTTGCAAGAACAATGGTTAATAACAAGATGGAAACAATGGATGTAGATAGCCTTAGTGGCTCTAAGCAGTGTTTTCTATAGAATAATGGATCACAGGTAGCTCAATTTGTCAGCATATCTTTATGACCCAATACTGTATGTTCTTCTCACAGAACTCCTACATCAGTAATTTTCTTGGCAGGACATGTAGTATTTGGGGAGGAGAAAAAGTTTGCTTTTCTCATGCTGGGAAGCAGACTATGAGTCAAGCAATTCTTAGCTGATGGCTCTGATTTATTGGGGCTTACTCTCACTACTGGAGGTTACAATCAATCACATTATGTCTCTGTCCTTAAACTGTGTGAGCTCCTTAAGGGCAGGGATTATTTGTTCCTTTTCTTTGTATCTTCAGCAGGTGTTACCGGACACAATAGAAACTTAATAAATGCTTTCATCTAGTAGAATAAACAAGAGTCCTACAACAAATATAACAGTACTAGTGACACCCAACGGGAACTCAGAAGAAAATAGTTACAAAACACCAAAAGCAAAGACACAACTTGGTTCCAGGGTTAATTAGAATTTTTAGAATGAAGCAATAGTTTTAAAAGTGTACTATATATTAGACTGCTATCTGAAAGAACTGGAAAAGAAATGAGAGTTTTAGAGGAAAGACTTGGAAAGAAAATTAACAGTGTAGTACAAATGGTATAAAATTCCCAGAAAATTAAAATGTAGAATATGGCAGAGTAGCTTCATGGAAAGCTGGAAACACTCTTAAGAATGACTTCAAACTAACCTTAAAATCGGGCCTCAAAATGAATATAGGAGTCATAGAACCAGCAAGAAGATGGATTTCTCCTGAAGAAAACAACTAGAAAGGTAGGCAGAATAGGCCCTGTGGTCTATTCACTGTGGTGAGAGGGGAGCCAGAAGTAAAACTGTTTGCAGAATATAAGCCACCTACACCTCTTACCTACTGTAACTGGGCACTAACCTGTGTAAGATTGGAATTCACCTCCCTTTGTTTTAATTTAATCAATCAGGGACCTAGAGGTCCTTTGAGATGTGCAAGGATACACATGCCCACAGTGAAAAGAAGTTGAAACCAAAGAGACAGGAAATTGATCCCATAGGCACTGCCCCCTCCTCCCCCCCACCCCGTGGTGCCAGGCAAATTAAGGAACTATGATTGGTTCCTGAAATGTGACATGTGAGAGCTAGTGGGTGGAGAAAATTCCTTATAAAAGCATTTTCAGAGGGCTGAACACACATTCTTGCATTGGTGAAACTCTTGCTGGACACCTTGTGTTGGTGATACTCTTGCTGGAGGCACTACTGCACTGGCGACTCTTGCTGAAGGGAGATGCTTACTCTGGGGACTCTTGCTGAAGGCTCACACTCTCATGGACTTCTGACTAGAGAATGGAACCTGAAGGCTCACAAGGGCAAAAATCTTAAATAAAATACCAACAAAGAGATGACAGCAATACATCACAAGGATTATTCACTATGACCAGGTGGAACTTATACCAAGAATGCAAGACTGGTTTAATATTAGAAAAGCTATATCAATAACCGAAATAACAGAAATCACATGATTATCTCAGATGCAGAAAAAGCTAAACTGCTCCCTACCACTTTCCTATATTTCCTTCTCTTTACAATCTCTACTTTGATTAAACTAAATTGTTAAAGCTACTAACAGACTCATAATTTAATTTTTCTCATTACAATTTGGCAACCCTTTTAACTATTACACCTTAGGCCTAAGACTCTGCCTAAGCCAAGAGCAGAGCATCCCACACCCACTCTTTGAAGTTCCAAGCCCTGGCACAAGACTGCAATGAGGTCCCAAGCTTCATCCAGTAAATTCTATCAAACATTTAAAGAATAATTAATCCCAATACTATATAAGCTATTTGTCAAAATAGGTAAAGGGGTCCTACCAAATTCTTTTTATGACACAAATATGGTACAGATACCTAGGCCAGGAAGACCAAAGCCAGAGAAAGAAAATGACAAATTTCCTTAGTGAATATTGATGCAAAAATCTTAAATAAAATACCAACAATATATCACAAGGATTTTTCACTATGACCAGGTGGAATTTATACCAAGAAAGCAAGACTGGTTTATTATTAGAAAAGCTACTGGGGCAGCTGGGTTTGAGATTGAGAGTGGATTGAGAGCCAGGCCTAGAGACGGGAGGTCCTAGGTTCAAATCTGGCCTCAGACACTTCCTAGCTACGTGTCCCTGGGCAAGTCACTTAACCCACCAATGCCTAGACTCTTCCATCTTGGAGCCAATATTGGCTCCAAGACGGAAGGTAAGGGTTTTAAAAAAGAAAAAAGAAAAAAAAAAAAAAAGCTATCAACATAACTGACTGTATCAATAACCAAACTAACAGAAATCACATGATTATCTCAATAGACACAGAAAAAGCCTTTGACAAAAACTCAACATCCATGCCTATTAAAAACACTAGAAAGGACAGGAATAAATAGGCCTTTCCTTAAAATAACTAGTATCTATCTAAAACTATCACCAAGTATCATCTGTAATGTGGAAAAGTTTGGAGCCTTCCCAAAAAGGGTTGAAGTGTCACCACTGTTATTTAATATTGTACTAGATATGTTAGTTTTGCCAATAAGAGAAGAAAAAGAAATCAAAGGAGTTAAAGTAGGCAATGAGGAAACTAAATGATTACTCTTTGCAGATAATATAATGGTATACTTAGAGAATCAACTGAAAAACTAGTTGAAATAATTCAAAATTTTAGCAAAGTTGCAGAATACAAAATAAACCCACATAAGCCTTCTGCATTTCTACCAACAAAATCCAGCAGCAAGAGATAGAAAGAGAAATTCCATTTAAAATAACTAGATAATATGTAATACTTGGGAACCTATTTGCCAAGAAAAACAGGAATTATATGAACACAATTACAAAACACTTTTCATACAAATAAAGTTGGATCTAAACAACTGGAGAAACATTAATTGGTTACAGGCAGGCTGAACTAAATATAATAAAAATGACAATTCTGTCTAAATTAATTTACTTATTCAACATTATTCCGGTTAAACTATCAAAAATCTTTTTTTTTAACTAAAGAAAACAATTCATCTGGAAGAACAAAAGATCAAGAATATCAAGAAAATTAATGGAAAAAAAATGTGAGAGATGGTGGTCTAGCAGTACCAGATCTCAAACTGTAATATAAAACAGTAATCATCAAAACCATCTGGTACTGGCTAAGGAAAAGATGGGTAGATAATTGGAATATATTATAATAATTGACTTTAGTAATGTAATGTTTGATAAACCAAAAAATCCTGGCTTTTGGTATAAAAACTCACTATCTCACAAAAAATGCTGAGAAAACTGGAAAACAGTATGGCAAAAACAAGCTATAGACCAATATCTCACACTATATAACAATATAATGTCAAAATAGGTATATGATTTAGGCATAAAGAGTAATATAAATTAGGGGACTATAGAATAGTTTGCCTATCAGATCTACAGAGAAGGAAAGAATTTAAGACCAAACAAGTGATATGAGAACATTACAAGATGTAAAATGAATAATTTTGACTATATTAAATTAAAAAGGGTTTGTACAAACAAAACTAGTGTAACCAAGAATAGAAGAGAAACAAAAAACTGGGAAAAAAATTTATAACAAATTTTTCTGATAAAGGTCTTGTTTCTCAAAAATGTAGAGAAATAAGTCAAATGTATAAGAATACAAGTCACTCCCCAACTGACAAATGATCAAAGGATATATGAATAAGCAGTTTTCAGATGAAGAAATCAAAACTATGAATAATCATATAAAAATATTCTAAATCCCTCTTGATTAGAGAAATGCACAGTAAAACAACTCTGAGGTACAACCTCACACCTATCAGATGACAGAAAAGGAAAGTGATAAATGTTGGAGGGGATGTGGCAAAACTGAGATATTAGTAGTTGGTGGGGTTGTGAACTGATCCAACCATTCTGGAGGATAATTTGGAACTATGCCCAAAGGGCTATAAGCCAATGGATACCCTTTGATCTAATAATTTCCACTCCTAAGTCTGTATCCCTAAGAGATAAATAAAAGGAGGAGGGGAAGGGGGAACCTACTTGTACAAAAATATTTATAATTGCTCTTTTTGTGGTGGCAAAGAATTGGAAATTGAAAAGATGATGTCCATCAATGGGGGAATGGCTGAACAAAGTGTGCCATATGATGGTGATGTAATACTATTGCAAGAAATGATGAATAGGATGATTTCAGAAAGAACTGGAAAGACCTACATGAATTGATGCAGAATAAAATAAACAGAGCCAGAAGAACTTTTATACAGTAACAACAATGTTGTGGAATGATCAACTGCGATAGACTTAGCTACTCTCAGCTGAAGTACTTAAGACAAAGAATGTTATCCACCTCCAGAGAAAGAACTGTTGGAGTTGGAATGCAGCTCAGAGCATACAACTTTTCACTTTAGTTTACTTGGATTTTTACTTTGGTGTTTTGGTTTTCCTTGATTATTGTCTTATAAAAAGGAACAATATGGAAATAATGTTTTGCATGATAAAACATGTATAACCTAGGTCAAATTGCTTACCAGCTCCATTAGTGGGTAGGGAAGGGAGACAATTTGGGTCATATAACTTTGGAAAACTTATGGGGAAATTTATTTCATGTAACTGGTAAGATAAAGTATCTTTATAATAAAAAAAGAAAATTATTTGCTGACAAATAACAATGAATATGAGACCTTTGAGCAAAATGTAGTTATTAGTTCATTAGTCTTAATTGTCTTTTTTTGTTGTTGCCTATCTGAACTCATTTTTGCTACTTGGCTTTTTCTTGTCTTTTCTTTCTTTTTTTTCCTTATCCAATTCCTTATTTTAATTGTCACTCCGTTTCAAGTGTGTTTTTTGCAAACACGATTCTGCTTTCTTAAATTTTCTTCAGCCTTTTGATATTTTTAAAAAATATTTTCTGGGGGGCAGCTGGGTAGCTCAGTGGATTGAGGAGAGTCAGGCCTAGAGACGGGAGGTCCTAGGTTCAAATCTGGCCTCAGACACTTCCCAGCTGTGTGACCCTGGGCAAGTCACTTGACCTCCATTGCCCACCCTTACCACTCTTCCACCTAGGAGCCAATACACAGAAGCTGAGTTAAAAAAAAAAATATATATATGTATATGTATATACATATATATATTTTTTATATATTAACACAGAAGTTAAGAGTTAAAAAATATACATATATATTTTTTATATATTAACACAGAAGTTAAGAGTTAAAAATATATATATATATTTTTTATATATATTAACACAGAAGTTAAGAGTTAAAAAAAATATATAAGGCCTGTCGGGCCTGTTGTGGAGGAGGTGGGGGTATAGGAAAGATGATATAATGTGCTCTGGCAGTTCTCAGCTAGACCAGAGGAAGCCTAGGAAGCACCATCATGCATGCGGGTCTCTACAAATCTGTAAAAGACTGCCATCTAGTGGATATTGAACATCGGTCCTTCCCCTTCCTTTTTTTTTTTTTTTTTTTTTTTT
>NC_058131.1:438223161-438334179 GCF_016433145.1 Gracilinanus agilis
TGTCCTTTGCTCTGAGGTCTCCCAGGCTGGCAACAGTTTTGCCCACCACTAATGGAGTCCACACTCAGGGCACAGACACACTTCCTCCTCCTTCATTCCAACCTGGAATTCCTAGCTCCAGCTCCTTCCTGCTAGGTACTTCCTAATCAATACATAATCAATACCTAATCTAATCTTCCTCACAACAAAGGAGAGATTCATAAGATGGGAACCTCAAATGAGTATTATCTTTAGGGTTTGGTGAGAGTACTGAGCCTCCTTAGACATGTCTGTCTCAGGAGGAAAGAAATCAGAATTCCTTGGGGAGGGAGTCAGGGAGTAGCACAGCTCTCATTCAAAGAGGTGGAAGGCCATGGACTATGGAGAAGAAGTAAATGGGGAAAAAAGTGTTTAGAAGGAGTTTAGAGTAGGCAATTAAGAAGCTTTAATTCTATAAATATAGAGACTAATGAAAAAATATACAAACCACAAGCAATAAACAAGTTTAAGACAGAAAGGAGAATTAAGGAGAACAAAAAAAAATCCCTTTCAAAAAAAGGCACAGAGGGGGCAGCTGGGTAGCTCAGTGGATTGAGAGCCAGGCCTAGAGACGGGAGGTCCTAGGTTCAAATCCGGCCTCAGACACTTCTCAGCTGTGTGACCCTGGGCAAGTCACTTGACCCCCATTGCCTACCCTTACCACTCTTCCACCTGTAAATCAATAAACAGAAGTTAAGGGTTTAAAAAAAAAAAAAAAAAAACCTTAAAAAAAAAAAAAGGCACAGAAAATGGAAAAACTAAAGTTGAAGAAGAGTTGATAAGAAAAGTAATTTTACCTAATTACTTAATTAAGAGGGAAGAAAAGAGAATTGAATGACTAAATAAAAGGAGGAAAACATATGTTAAGCAAAACTCTAAAACTTAGAGAAAGGTAAAACAAACAGAAATTTGAGAATAGGATTACCTTAAAGCCATGATGGTATTCAGAGACCTCTCTGTGGGCACGTGCAGGCCCCTGGCTTGCCTGGCTGTTAGCCTGGTCCCACCCCCAAACACAATGGATAGGACATTCTAGCCTCTCTCTATCATCCCAGGGGCTGAGTAACACCTGGCCAGCTGCCTCCTGCCCCAAAACCAGGGGTTCCCATCCTGAAGCCAGGAGCTGCCCCAAGGCCATACTGCCTCCCAACCTGAAGTGAGAGCTGCCTCCCAACCTCTCTTGACCATCCCTCCCACCCCGAAGCACACCCAGGAGCAAGCCCTGAGAAACACAGAGCCTGGCCCCACTCCCCAAACACAAGGGGAGGGTATGGGGCACTGGAGCCTATGGAGGGGGCCCTCCCCTATTCCTCCCCTGCCCCATCTTGAGTCAGGGGGCAGGGCACACATTAGGGGGTAGATGAAACATGGCTCCCAATGGGGGGTGGGCATGGGCACACAGTGGGGGGGCAGGCATGGCACAGGGTCCCCAAAAGGTTCACCATAAGAGCCTCAAAGTATGTCAACCTGAAATAAAGAGGACTACCAAAGTAGTAACAAGAGTCTTTAATCAGGGCAGAGGAATTACATTTTGGGAGTCTTCACACAGGGAGGGAGGGGAGAGAGAGTTCCTCCCTCTGAGGGGGAAAGAAGAATCAGGTTTAAATAAATGTTAACCGAAAAGAATAATGAGAGTGGGCAGTCAAGGATAAGAGTGACTAACATTTGATGAGATTAAAGATTCTAGATGTGATTAAAGTCTAGTCAAATCAAACACTCTTAAAAATAGTAAATTTTCAGAGATATCACAAGACGTGCTAGAAGCATGAGGTCAGTAAGGTCAAGGTAGCCTAACTGCATTTAACAAATAGATAATGCAAAATTAACTAAGGAGACAAAGTGCTATCTTTACAGAGGAAAGAAGCAAGCATTTACAAAGGATATACCTAGTAGTTAAGCACTTATTGTCTTATCAACCCTGTGTAGTACTATCCCCATTTAACAGTTAAGGAAACAGAGACAGAGGTTAAAACACTTGCCTAAAACACACAGCTAAGTATCTTGGTTCCAGGGTCAGAACTCCATCCACTTAGCTGCCTGTGGCCTATAAAATCACTGACAGAAAGTATTCGCTCTTTTGATCTTCTCCCATTCAGAAGTTAAAACCAGGATGCAATACCTAGAGTCCAACTCATACATAAAATTCTCACGTGGGTTTGAATCACCTGTGGAGGGATGTTGAACACTGCAAAGCAATGGATTAAACTTATAGGCTAGAGAGAATGAGACATAGAAGAATTAGAGAAACAAGAAATACAGAGACAAGACATAGTGTAGTGTCATCAGGTCAGCCAGTCAGCTTCTCCTCAGATAGTCAGAGAGCAAGTGTGACTGAGCTGAACTGCCTTTATTAAGGAAAGTAGTTGCAGGATGGCAATCAAAAACAGTCTGCACATCAGAAGTTTCAACATACTGGGGGCAGCTGGGTAGCTCAGTGGACTGAGAGCCAGGCCTAGAGACGGGAGGTCCTAGGTTCAAATTTGTCCTCAGACACTTCCCAGCTGTGTGACCCTGGACAAGTCACTTGACCCCCATTGCCTACCTTTACCACTCTTCTGCTTTGGAGACAATACATAGTATTGATTCTAAGATTGAAGGTAAGGGTTTAAAAAAAAAAAAAGAAAAGAAGAAGTTTCAACATGTTAATGACAAAGCCAAAAGAGCAGATGATAACTCCAGGTATCCAGGGCCAGAATTCTTCTCCTTTTGGTCTTAGGAATGCAAATGTAAGTCTTGGACAGTAAAGACTCCATTTCTAAAGTTCCACAGAATTTTAAACCCAACCAATTTAAAGATTCAGAAAATCAATTATGTGAAATATTAGAAATATATCCATAATGATGGAATACTATTGTGCTCAAAGGAATAATGAACTGGAGGAATTCCATGTGAACAGGAATGACCTCCAGGAATTGATGCAAAGTGAAAGGAGCAGAACCAAGAGAACATTGTACACAGAGACGGTATACTGTGGCACAATTGAATGTAATGGACTTCTCTACTAGCAGCAATGCAATGACCCAGGACAACTCTGAGGGAGTTATGAAAAAGAACACTATCCACATTCAGAGGAAAAACTCTTGGAGTAGAAACACAGAAGAAAACCAACTGCTTGATCACATGGGTTGATGGGGATATGATTGGGGATATTGACTCTAAATAATTACCCTAGTGCAAATATTAATAATATGGAAATAGGTCTTGATCAATGACACATGTAAAACCCAGTGGAATTATGCATTGGCTGGGGTGGGGGGGGAAAGGGAGACAAAGAACATGAATCTTGTAACAATGGAAAAATATTCTAAATTAATTAATTAAATAAAAACTTCCAAAAACAAAAGAAATATATCCGTAAATCTGATCCATGATCACTTTGCTCATTAGAGTCAGCTTTTGAATACATCTTTAATACTTTCATTATAACTGAAACCCAGCACAATATAATTGGCCTAGTCCTAGGGGAAAGGAAGCTTGTCTCCAGGAACTGGAAGAGGTACTTCAAAGTTGCATGTGCTTATACATGACCTGACAGGAGAGATCCTGAAAGAAGGTTTTCCCAGACTCAGGAGATGGTAGCAGTCAGAATAATGAGAGATTTCCTAAGAGAAGTCACAAGTGTAAGCTCAGTATCTACCAGGGTCCCCCTTTTCCATTCCTTTAGGAAAAGGCAACTAAGCCTTAGCTTGATTGACCCAGGAGTGGGCCAGAGTCCATTCTCTGCTTCTCCTGACACAGCTTCTTGGTGGCCTCTGGTTGTATTGACTGAGCTTCCTGGTCACCCAAGGGCCCCAAGCCATTAAAGGTCCCACCCTTATGGGATCAGTGCCCTACAACTTATCAAATGTCTGATGACCAATGGAATCACAAATCCTTTCCCTACTGACTACCAAATTCATGGATGAAAATGTCTAGGTCAGTGACGGGGATACGGGGGTATAGTGATTAGGGAATTGCTTAAGGCTGTGATGGGCAAACTACAGCCTGGATCTGGTCCTCAGGGAATAGTTTTCCCATCACTGGCTAGGTCAATTAAGTACCAATCTCTCCTTACTGCATATCTTTGCTATATAACACTAAGTAAACTTTTGGTTTATTGAAAGTCATCTTAATTCAATGACCCATTGAGGGAAGGTGACACAGAATCTGCAGCCTTTCAGACAGCATGCTCATTGTCATGCACTCAAATCACCCCAACATCAATCACTGTGTTGTCATACATCTCACCATGGGAAGTATTATATACTTGGGGAAGAAATGAGATGCAAAGATCCTTTCTTTGCTTATGTGAACCTATCAGTATTGTCTTTAACCCATTATGGAAGTTGTATTACAAAAAGCTGACTTGCCTTAAAACCTTGCTGATTCCCCAGCCATCAGCTCTTCAACATGTTGCTACCTTGACATATTTTTTTAACAAACTTGGTTTTCTTTGGTGTGAGTTTTGCCTCAATTATCAAGTAAAAATGCAAAAGAAAGAATTTTTCTTTCAACAGGTTAACCATTCAAGGATCTACAAATGCCTCATTTTGTCCAATGTCAATCCTAAACTAATAGGGTGCTGGTGTCAAGCCTAACCTTATTGGGAATAATTCCAAGTCTGAGAGTTCCCAAGTTCAAAAATTCAGGAAGTACACTTTCTAGAGAGAGAAGATTATCTGATACAGAATAAGAAACTCACCCACATATTTCCTGAACAGTGTCCTACTTTGGAAAGCAAAGCCTGTTATTTAGATAGTGTAAATCTGATGGGAAGAGTTTGCTTGTTCAGCAACTTAGAGTAAGTGTAAATCCAAACCACAGGGTGACATTAGGAGCTAAGGAGAGGTGTGTAGTATGAAAGAGAATTCTTTATTCTTTTGTCTATTTTGAGTTAATCAATCAAGAAACCCCTACTTAACACTTCAAGTTAGCCATCAGGTAAGAGAATTCACAAGTCACTTACCCTTTTAACTCAATCAGTCAGAAACATATGAATCCTTTGATAAGAGTTTACACCCTCAGAAGATGAGAGGTGGATCCCACAAATACTGTCCTTCTGGGCAGTGCTAGGCAATTTGGAAGCTGTGACTGGCCACTGTGAAGAGAGGAAGGGACAGGAAGTGACATGGAAAAAGAACTATAAAAAGTCCTGAACTTCCAGTCCAGGAAAACTTTGGCTTGGGTATTCAGCTTGGAGCCTCTCCTGGTGATTTGGTTTTTTGAGGTGGCTTTGGACTTGACCTTTCACTTGGTCCTTGACTTTGGCTCTTAGACTGCTATTTGGAGGACTGCTCTTGGATCTTCTCCTTTGGACTTCTTCCTTTCCTGGCTTCTGGAGAGATTAGTTCCAGAGAGGCCTTTGTTTCCTGGAGAAGGCTTAATAGGTGGAACCCTTGCATAAGTCACCACCAGGTCCTCTGGTTGAGGGCTAACAAGCCCTTCCAGGGCTGACATCAGAGCAACATTTAGTGTGATAGGCTAGACATTTTCTCTACCCTCTTCTTACATTTCTCTACTTTCACTCTTTTCACCTCTTTGTAAATAAATGCTATTAAAAGTCATTTTGACTTGAGCTATAATATTTTAAATCAGTGAACACAATATTACTTTAGAATACTCATATTAGCATAAAAAACCCAATTTTAAATTCTTACAGTGGATCCTATAGGGAGGATGAGGGATGCTCCTCAAATGCCAAAGCATTGTTCTGATAGCAGCCTCAGTTTATATCTCTTCCAAAGGGAAGCTTATTTTAGTGCTTTCTATTGTTCTTTATCTGTTTATGAGCTCTTGTTTGTACTTTGTATCTTTTGCATTTTCTGAATGGTGAAATAAAGGTTGAACAATACCTAATTTGCATTTACTGCCTTGAGTGCTTTTATAGAAACTTTAAGACCTTGTTACCTATATTTGGGAAAACCTAGACATAAGCTATATTTTAAATATATTTGGAGATTTTCCTGAAGCAACTCCAGGTAGAAAAAATGAGCCAAGAGAAAAAAAAAATATGCTCTTGGGTGCCAGGATTACATCCAGTCTATTTAAGGAAAAGATCTTGGTGGGTTGGGAAGGGGATGCCAACCCATGAGCCAGTTTCTTTTTTATTGGATTCAGGGTCTGAGCATCTTGTTTCAAATCCTATACCTTGTTAGAATTCTGGCTGTGTATCATATGTACCTTTAAGAAATCTATTTAACCTCTCTGAAGAAACCAATGGAACATGGATTGACCCTGGCTCTACTCTCAGGGTTGCAGTTTTACTTTTTGTTGCATAATTTCTAACCACAGGAACACAATTAAGAGAAACTGAGTCTCCAAGCCATAAAGAAATAGGCTTCTTATTCTGAGAGGTCTTCCAATAAAGTCAGACTTCTGGACAAGACCAAAAGACCCCAAACTCTGTGAGAGACCTTACTATATACCCCAAAGAATATCACATTTTTTATACCAAGTTAAAAATAATCCAAGACCATATTAAAAATAGAGTAGGACGTACTTCTCATTGGTAGAAGTCACTTGATGAAAAAGGGGGGAGTGAGTGAGTCTGGAGTAGTGATGCAAATGGCAAAGGGAGGAGTGGGTGACTCTGGACTAGTGATGTAAAGATAAGAGTGGGTGGTGTTGGGTGGTACCAGACTTCAAACCCTGGGTCAGGCCTAGTGGCATATACTAAATCACAAGTTCAAGGCCATAATTGTTGCTGAGGGTGCATGATATAACAACTTTGAAGGGTGGAGCTGACACTAAGGCCTATGCTAAAGCAGTTATCTACTTAATTCAAAAACTTAATATTATACTAAAATAATCACAAAAAGCCTTTGTTATATTCAAGCTCTGAGAGTAGGTTTGTCTCACCTTGATTGACAGGGGAAGACAGTTGGAGACCTCGGAATGTTCAGTGTTCACAGAGGTGGTTAGGAGAGGGGCAAGTCAGTTGCCTAGGGGGAGAAAGGGCCCTCACAGCCATCTGGGAGAGGCCTTTGGTCTTTGGTGCTGGAGGCTCTGGTCTTTGGACTTTGAGCTTTGACCATTGATCCTCTCTGAATCTCCCTAGATCTCTAGGCATTTGAATCATCATTAGCTATTAGATATCTGGGCCCTGGAGGTGAAGGGAGGAAGGGAGGTATAAGAAGAAGAGGGTGGATTTCCTAAGGGACTTCTTCCTAAAGGCTGTGCAGGCTGACATCACAAACTGAGAACAGGGAAACTGAGAGAAATCACAATATCTGTACCAACTGAGCAGTTTGCCCTCCCTGGTTTGGCAGTGGCCAAGCTGAACCAGAGGAGTGGGAAACCACAAGCTCCAGCTAACTGAACAACAGCCTACAGTCCTGAGGGATTATTGATCATAGCTATAGTGACAGGGTCTCCTGTCCTCAATCCGTTCCTGATTATTTCTTTCCCTATTTAACATCTATGAATAAAGTTTATTTAAGTACCTTCCTGAGTGGTCAATACATCACAACCCTTGGGGAGGGAGCAACGCAGTCAGATGAAAACGTTATCCAAGGCTAATAGAGCCCAATAATATTAATTAATCCAACCTCAGGTGGGACCTGAAAGGGTTACCCGTCTACCTGACCATTAAGGGTTCTGCCTGGACACTGTTATATTTAGAAAGGGATTTATAACATTAAACTAAGGTGACCCCAGCTACCTAGGGGAATACAAAAGGCACAGCTTCCCTAAGCAATATCCCTAGGAGCATAACAGTATCAAGAAGAGTCACAACTATTATTTAACTATCTTAGAATTACAATTATGATTAACTCAAAACTACTGCTAACATTAAAATCTAATCCTCATATAAGGGGGTAGGGAATTTTTCACCCACAACATCCCCCTGCCTCAAGATTCTCCAATCACCAAGTTGGGCTGGGATAATCTAAATTCTGCCATTAACTTAAGCTTCCACTGATTGTGTTCCCCAATTTTTTAGGCACCCTTAGCTTTTACAAAGGGATATTTATTTCAAAGATATAGCAAGAACAAACATGAACATTTCCGCTAATACTGGGCCCATAATCCCACCTCACCACCTCAGCCCCTTTCACCTCAGTCTGAAGGATAGGGAGATTAGGCTCATAGTTTAATTTAATTCCAAAAAAATTAACCCCACCAAGTATAAACTTGAATTCCAGACCCTTCCTCAGGACTTTGCCCCTGGGCTGGCTGCAACAGGTGGCCTGTATTTCTGGACTCCAAAATTCCTATTCCTTGGGCTCCCAGATTTGGGTTTTCCACTTGGTGGACCTAGACTTGAAATGGGTAAATGAAATAGACCAAATCTTAAATCCATTTCTTAGGGCCACGTGTCCTAAGGAGACCCTCTGTTCCTTACATGGTATTGGCTACTGTGAAAGTCCTCCACTATGAGAGCCCTCCACTCTTAAATTCAAATGCCCCAAAGAGGAAAATTGCTTGGATAGATAGTTTTAAAGACAATAGGCAATAGTTCTGAATACTAAGCCAATGGAAAATGACTGCTCCTCACTATTGTTGGGTCAATGTAATGTCCTCACATGTACTGCTTCTCCTTCTAACAGAAAATTAGGGGGCAGCTGGATGGCTCAGTAGTTTGAGAGTCAGGCCTAAAGACGGGAGGTCCTAGGTTCAAATCTGACCTCAGACACTTCCTAGCTGTGTGACCCTGGGCAGGTCACTCAACCTCCATTGCCTAACCCTTACCACTCTTCTGCCTTGGAACCAACACAGAATATTGATTCCAAGACAGAAGGTAAGGGTTTTAAAAAAGAAAAGAAAATTAAATGGTGCCATTTTCAGGTACCATAGGCATATGCCAACCCATATTACAACAGTTTCCTCTGGAGAAATGTCTCCCTGTGGAAAAGCTTCAGTTCCTTTGTCTAAAAAATGAGGACTTTGCATTAGTTTACTTCTAAGGTTCCTTTTATAAGAGTAGTTTAAATTTAGGTTTTATGCTAAATATGAGAGCTATAAAGTAATATTGTGGTGGCTGATTTTAAAATATTATAGCTTAAGTCAAAATGACTTTTAGCAGCTTTTACTTACAAAGAGGAGGGAAGAGTGAAAATGTAAATGTAGATAAAGAGATAGATTCCTAACAAGCCTACCAGCTTTTCTCCAGTGAAATCTAGCAAGACCCTGACAGAGCTTCCCCAAGACTCTGTCTCCACATGGATTTCCCAGTAATCCTCAGCCAGGAGTCCTGGTGGTGTCTTTAGCCACGATCTACAAACACAGCCTCCTCCAAAGCCAAGGTAGGAACCTCAGCCACTCACCCAGCAAGCGGATGCAGGATCCAGGGGAAAAGTCTCCTTCAAACCAGGAAAGGAATCTCCCTAACCAATCTCTCCAAACACCAGGAAGTAATCTCCGGAACCAGTCTCTGCAAATGTCAAGAAGACCATGTTGGTCTCTTCTTTTATGCTTCTTTTTCCACATCACTTCCTGTTACCTCCTGTCACAAGTGAATTCTATCAGACATTTAAAGAACAATTAATCCCAATACTCTACAAACTATTTGACAAAATAAGCAAAGAAGGAGTCTTACCAAATTCTTTTTATAATACAAATATGGCACTGATTACCAAGCCAGGAAGATCAAAAACAGAGAAAGAAAACTATAGACCAATATCCTTAATGAACATAAATCCAAAAATATTAAATAAAATACTAGCTAAAAGACTACAACAAGGTATCATAAATATTATTCACTATAACCAGGTGGGATTTATATCAGGAATGCAAGGGTGGTTTTATATTAGGAAAACCATCTGCATAATTGACCATATCAGCAACCAAACTAATAGAAATCACATGGTTATCTCAATTGATGCAGAAAGAGCCTTTGACAAAATACAACACCCATTCCTACTGAAAACACTAGAAAGTATAGGAATAAAAGGGCCTTTCCTCAAAATAATAATCAGTGTTTATTTAAAACCCTCAGCAAGTATAATTTACAATGGGGATAACTTAGAAGCATTCCCAGTAAGATCAGGAGTAAAGCAGAGATGCCCATCATCACCACTACAATTTAACATTGTACTAGAAATGCTAGCAATAACAGAGAAGAAAAAGAAATTGAAGGGATCAAAGTAGGCAATGAGGAAACTAAATTGTCACTCTTTGCAGATGGTATGATGTATACCTAGAGAATCCAAGAAAATCAACTAAAAAACTAGTAGAAATTAACTTTAGCAAAGTTGCAGGGTACAAAATAAACCCACATAAATCTTCACCATTCCTATATATTTCCAACAAAACTCAGCAGCAAGAGTTAGAAAGAGAAACACCATTTAAAATCACTCTAGACAATACAAAGTATCTGGGAACCTGCATGCCAAGACAAATTCAGGAATTACTTGAACATAATTACAAAATACTTCTCACACAAATAAACTAGATCTAAATAATTGGAAACACATAAATTGCTCATGGATAGGATTAGCTAATATAATAAAAACAACAGTCCTACCTGAATTAATTTAGTTATTCAGTTCTATACCTATCAAACTACCAAAAAACTATTTTATAGGATTAGAAAGAATTATAACAAAGTTCATCTGGAAGAACAAAAGACCAAGAATATCAATGGAACTAAAAAAAATGTGAAGGATGGAGGCCTAGCAGTATCAGATCTTGAACTGTACTATAAAGCAGTGATCATCAAAACAAAATGGCACTGACTAAGAGACAGAAGGGTGGATCAATGGAATAGACTTGGAGTAAATCCAAAGATCCCAGCTTTTGGGACAAGAACGCACTATTTGACAAAAACTGTTGGGAGAATTGGAAAACAGTATAGGAGAACCCTATACCAAGGCAAATTCAAAATGGGTAAATGACTTAATATAAAGAGGGAAATTATAAACAAATTAGGTGAACATAGAATAGTTCAGTTCTAAGGGAGAGGAAGGAATTTAAGACCAGGCAAGAGATAGAGAAGATTACAAAATGTAAAATGAATAATTTTTATTATATTTAATTTAAAAGGTTTTGTACAAACAAAACCAATGCAAACAAAATTAGAAGGGAAGTAACAAATTGGGGGGGGGAATATTTATAATAATTTCTCAAACGTGTAAGGAACTAAGTCAATTGTACAAGAAATCAACACATGCCCCTATTGACAAATGATCAAAGGACATGAATAGGCAGTTTTCAGATAAAGAAATCAGAACTATCAATTAACACATGAAAAAATATTCTAAATCCCTCCTAATTAGAGAAATGCAAATCAAAACAGCTCTGAGGTGCCTCACAACTAGCAGATTGGTCAGTAAAGGACAGTAAAGGAAAATAATAAATGTTGGAGGGTATGCAGGCAAAATAGGGACATTACTACATTGCTGGTGGAGTTATGAATTGCTCCAACTATTCTGGATGGCAATTTGGAACTATGCCCAAAGGGCTTTAAAAGATCCAGCCATACCACTGCTGAGTTTATACCCCGAAGAAATAAAAAAAAAAGACTTGTATTTATAGCCTCATTCTTTCTGGTGGCAAAAAATTGGAAAATGAAGGGATGCCCTTCGATTGGAGAATGGCTAAATAAATTGTGATATCTGTTGATGATGGAATACTATTTTGCTAAAAGGAATAATGAACTGGAGGAATTGCAGTGAACTGGAATGACCTCCAGAAATTGATGCAGAGTGAAAGGAGCAGAACCAGGAGAACCTTATATACAGAGACAGATATACTGTGGCACAATTGAATGTAATGGACTTCTCTACTAGCAGCAATGCAATGATTCTGAGGGACTTATGAGAAAAAAATACTATTCACATCCAAAGAACTGTGGTAGTAGAAATACAGAAGAAAAACAACTGCTTGATCATGTGGTTCAATGGGGGTATGATTGGGGATGTAGACTCTAAATGATCACCCTAGTGCAAATATCAATAATATGGAAATAGATCTTGATCAATGACACATGTAAAACCAGTGGAATTGCCTGTAGGCTATGGGAGGGGAGTGGAAGGAGGGGAGGGAAAGAACATGAATCATGTAACCATGGAAAAATTTTCTTAATAAATTTAATTTAACTTAATTTAAATTTAATTTAAAAAAATAAAAGATTGCATGCCCTTTGATCCAGCAATACTACTACTGGGTTTGTACCTCAAAGAGATAAAATGAAAAAGGTTTGTAGTAAAATATTCATATTGTTTTCCAATTTTCCAAGCAGTTTTTCTCAAATAGTGGATTTTTGTCCCAAAAATTGGGCTCTTTGGGTTTATCATACACTGTTTTGCTGACATCACTTACCCCAAGTCTATTCCACTGATCCTCCCTTCAGTCTCTTAGCCGGTACCATATTGGGTTGTTTTTGGTTTTTTTTTAGTTTAAATATTTTATTTTTTTAGAAAAATTTTCCATGGTTACGTGATTCTTGTTTTTACTTTCCCTGTCACCAACACCCCAATATCCAACTCACATTTCCACTGGTTTTAACATGTGTGATCAATCAAGACTTATTTACATATTATTGATAGTTGCATTGGTGTGGTCCTTTCCGGTCTACATCTCCAACCATGTCTGCATCAACCCAAGTGTTCAAGCAGTTGTTTTTCTTATATGTTTCCTCTCCTGTAGTTCTTCCTCTGAATGTGGGTAGTGTTCTTTTCCATAAGTTCCTCAGAATTGTCCTGGGTCATTGCATTGCTGCCAGTACAGAAGTCCATTACATTCGATTTTACCACAGTGTATCAGTCTCTGTGTACAATGTTCTTCTGGCTCTGCTCCTTTCACTCTGCATCAATTCCTGGAGGTCTTTCCAGTTCACATGGAATTCCTCCAGTTTATTATTCCTTTGAGCACAATAGTATTCCATCACCAGCATATACCACAATTTGTTCAGCCATTCCCCAATTGAAGGGCATACCCTAGTTTTCCAGTTTTTTGCCACCACAAATAGCGTGGCTATAAATATTTTTGTACAAGTCTGTTTATCTATGATCTCTTTGGGGTACAAACCCAGCAATGGTATGGCTGGATCAAAGGGCAGGCACTCTTTTATAACTCTTTGGGCATAATTCCAAATTGCCATCCAGAATGGTTGGATCAGTTCACAGCTCCACCAGCAATGCATTAATGTCCCAATTTTGCCACATCCCATCCAACATTCATTACTCTCCCCTTCTCTCATTTTAGCCAATCTGCTAGGTGTGAGTTGATACCTCAGAGTTGTTTTGATTTACATTTCTCTAATTATTAGAGATTTAGAACACTTTCTCATGTGCTTATTGATATTTTTGATTTCTTTATCTGAAAATTGCCTATTCATGTCCCTTGCCCATTTATCAATTGGGGATTGGCTTGATTTTTTTATACAAATGATTCAGCTCCTTGTATATTTGAGTAATTAGACTCCTGTCAGTGTTTCTTGTTATAAAGATTTCTTCCCAGTTTGCTGTTTCCCTTCTGATTTTGGTTGCATTGTTTTTGTTTGTACAAAAATTTTAAATTTAATATAATCAAAATTATTTATTTTATATTTTGTAATTTTTTCTAGCTCTTGCTTGGTTTTAAAATTTTCCCTTTCCCATAGATCTGACAGGTATACTATTCTATGTTCACCTAATTTTCTTACAGTTTCCTTCTTTATATTCAAGTCATTCACCCATTCTGAATTTATCTTGGTGTAGGGTGTGAGATGTTGATATAAACCTAATCTCTCCCATATTGTTTTCCAAATTTCCCAACATTTTTTGTCAAATAGTAGATTTTTGTCTCAAAAATTGGGCTCTTTGGGTTTATCATGCACTGTCTTGCTGTTGTCACTTACCCCAAGTCTATTCCACTGATCCTCCTTTCTATCTCTTAGCCAGTACCATATCTTTTTGATGACTGCAGCTTTATAGTATAGTTTAATATCTGGTACTGCTAGGCCACCTTCTTTCACATTTTTTTTTTCATTATTTCCCTTGATATTCTTAATCTTTTGTTCTTCCAAATGACCTTTGTTATAGATTTTCCTAATTCAGTAAAAAAGTTTTTTGGTAGTTTGATAGGTATGGTGCTAAGTAGGTAAATTAATTTGGGTAGAATGGTCATTTTTATTATGTTAGCTCATCCTACCCATGAGCAATCAATGTTTTTCCAGTTGTTTAGATCTAGTTTTAATTGTTTGGAAAGTGTTTTGTAGTTGTTTTCATATAATTCCTGTGTTTGTTTTGGTAGATAGATTCCTAAGTATTTTACATTGTCTAGGGTGATTTTAAATGGTGTTTCTCTTTCTACCTCTTGCTGTTGTGATGTGTTGGAAATATATAGAAATGCTGTTGATTTATGTGCATTTATTTTGTATCCTGCAACTTTGCTAAAGTTGTTGATTATTTCTACTAGCTTTTTAGTTGATTCTCTAGGATTTTTTAAGTAGACCATCATATCATTTGTAAAGAGAGATAGCTTAGTGTCCTACTTGCCTATTTTAATACCTTCAATTTCTTTTTCTTCTCTAATTGCTACTGCTAGTGTTTCTAGTACAATGTTAAATAATAGAGGTGATAGTGGGCATCCTTTTTTCACACCTCATCTTATATTGGAAAGGCTTCTAATTTATCCCCATTGCATATGATGTTTGTTGATGGCTTAAGATATATACTGTTTGTTATTTTTAGGAAAGGTCCTTCTATTCCTATACTTTATAGTGTTTTCAGTAGGAATGGGTGTTATATTTTGTCAAAAGCTTTTTCAGCATCTATTGAGATAATCATGTGATTTTTGTTTGTTAGATTGTTGATATGGTCAATTATGTGAAAGACAACTCTAACAATTTTTTCTTTGAATGTGGAGAGCATTCCCCATCATAAATTTCTCAGGCTTGTCCCAGATCATTGCATTGCCAAGTTTTTACAGATAATCATCGTTCAATATTGTTGTTACTATGTGCAGTGTTCTCCCAGTTCTTATTTTGCTCTGCATAAGTTCCTGCAGATCTTTCCAACTTTTTCTGAAATCATCTTGCTTATAGGTAAGCAGTTTTATAGGACTTTCAGTTACTGATATTTGAAGTTGGATTTTTAAATAGGGAAAAGATGAGATCAGACAACATTAGCACATAGGTTCTTATAAATCTTTTGTTATTGAACAAAACAAGCATAATAGAAACATTGGAATTCTCTTCAATTAAATATTAAGAGGGCAGCTGGGTGGTGCAATGGATAGAATGCTGAGCCTAAGTCAGGCTCTTCCCAAGTTCAAATCTGGCCTTAGACACTTACTCGGTTACCCTAAGCAAGTCACTTAATATTGTTGGCCTCAGTTTCTTCAAATGTAAATGAGAAGAAGAAGTAAGTGACAAATCACTCTATTATCTTTGCCAAGAAAACCTCAAATGGGGACACAACTGGAAGGACTGAATAACAACAACAAAGTTTTAAGAGGATATCTTTTATTCAAACAAAGCACAGAATATACTTAAACTTTTAACCTAGAGAGAAGTAGTAGGCTATATTTTTGAAAGTGCAAAAGTACATCATCATTTGCTGTGATTAAACAGGCAGAGTTGAACTAATCACTAATAGAGAAATAGAACAGATAGAGGTTTTCCACATGTTGACTGATAGACCAGAAGTACAATTGTGATTCAGAGCAATTATCAAACATTCTTACAGTTATGCTATTGTGAGGAAAACAACAGACCTGAGATCTAGCCTTTGCTCCTACTAACTGGGACTTTATTCAAGTGCTTCAACATTTCTGGGCCTCCTTTATATAATGAAGTTTTTTGGTTTTTTTGTTTTTTTTTATTTTAAACCCCTAACTTCTGTGTATTGACTTATAGGTGGAAGAGTGGTAAGGGTAGGCAATGGGGGTCAAGTGACTTGCCCAGGGTCACACAGCTGGGAAGTGTCTGAGGCCGGATTTGAACCTAGGACCTCCTGTCTCTGGGCCTGGCTCTCAATCCACTGAGCTACCCAGCTGCCCCTATAAAATGAAGTTTTAGCAAAAGCTCTGGCTCATCTTCCTAACCCATACTGAAATGAACAGATCAGATCCAACTTCTACATGTCTCCTCATGTACACCATATTTGACCTTAAGGGTCTAGGGATAATCCTGAGGGGTTGTCAGCTTGTTACTTTAATATTGCCACATATGCACCCCCATATAGTATGCTTCCCCCAATATCAATTACCAGTTAATAGCTCCCTTTTTACCATTTAACCAATTAATATCAATTAGCTTTTATAAAGGAATATTTACTTAGAAGATATAGCAATAATTGAAGTACAACATCTTCCTAAACCAGGAATACATTTACCACCTTGATCTCTAGGGAGGGTAGATTCAAATTTAAAGAAGTTTTTCAAGATGTTCTCCCCAAGGAGGCAGCTGGGTGGTTCAGTGGATTGAGAGCCAAGCCAAGAGATGGGAGGTCCTGGGTTCAAATATGGTCTCAGACACTTCCTAGCTATGTGACCTTGGGCAAGTCACTTAACCCAAATTGTCTAGCCTTACCACTCTTCTGTGTAAGAGGTAAAAATTATGACTGAACTAGATATTTAAGAGTTTTGGTCGCCAGGAATTGATTTTCACAATTCCAAATTAAAGACCCAACTGAGGATGATTTTTATGGTAATTTATTTCCAAATAGGAAGAGTGAATATAGGGAAAATGAGATAGATAGATAGATAGATAGATAGAGAGAGAGAGAGAGAGAGAGAGAGAGAGAGAGAGAGAGAGAGAGAGAGAGTTAGTTACTCCAGCTTAGTCCAAAGGCCTGAACCAGGCAAGGCTTCAGAGGCTCAGCAAAGGGAGGCACAGAGGTTAATTAAATAAGGCTTCCAGCCACGAGGTCTTCTCTAAGACAAGAAGCCTCTTCAGAGAGGCTAGTGCCTCCAGAAATGCCAGGGAAAGGAAGTCAGCCCGAACTTACCAATGTGACAATTCAAAGGAAGCAGTCTGAGGTCTTGAACCCTAGCTCCTCCAAGGCCAAGTTCAAAGAGCAAAATCCCCTTTACAGGAAGTTACCATCATATTTAAAAGATAGTTCTTTGCTTCACTTCCTGCATCCACCCTCCAGTTCTATGTGGCTAAATGGCAGCCTCAACCTTTTAACAGACTGCCCAGGAGGCAGACGCTTATTTTTTATTTGTCATTCACTAGCACATGTGGGTCATAGATCTTCCTCCTCGCCACTTAATTCTAAGTTGGGTGGGGTAACATATTCCTGGTGGCTAAAGTCTAAAGAATGAATAGGGGTGAGCTAATTCCATCTTCACATCTGCCTTAGAACATGCTTTTGATTCTAAGATGGAAAGTAAGGGTTTAAAAAAAAAAAAAAGATGTTCTCCCCAAGTTAATCTCTAAGTGTGGCATAAGCAATAACTGGTCTCTCCTTTATTGTCTTGATTTCCAGGTCAATTCAAAGATGTATTGGAAGAAGCAGATCATTCCTCAGGACTGACACCTCACCATATTTGTGTCTTGCTGCTCTGATTGCCAAAGGACATGGCTCTCCCAAGTATTTGAAGCTCATGATATTGTAATCTAATCTTTTTCATCAATGGTACTCATTCAGCTTAGACCAGGGAAGACTGAAAGAAACAAAAGAAGAGGTACCATGCAATCAGGACAGCTACCTTTCCCTCTCCTCTCTCTCCCAATCCACAGCTTTTCTTCCTCAGAATCCACCAAGAAATAGAATTCATCTGCTTGAGCCTTAGTATACATAACTCTGATCTAGCTGCCAATTAGAAAGAAGGCTTTTAAGCACTAATGCAGTAAATTGAAGGAAAGAATTAGAAACTGTAGATGTTCTGAAGCAGTAAGGGAAAGGATACACATTATACATTTCCAGAAATAGTCTCACTATGTGAATTGATAGCAAGCAAAGTATGCATCACATGCTTTAAAGATTATGTCCACTACATTCTAAATGATAAGGTTTAATAAATGAGAATTAAATTAGTAATACCTCCTATTTGCAAGGCAGTGTAAATGAATGAGTTTTCTCTGTCATTTTCTGAGATGAAGGTTTTAATAGAAAAGAGGGGTAAGAGAACCTAGAACTCTAGATAACCAGGCCTGGGAGCCTAAGAGTAGGTAAACTTCACTGACTTAATTTTTGGAAAGAGAGTGTGATAGCAAGACCTCTGAGTAGTTTCTGGAGATACTTAATTTATAGACAACATCTGAAAAACTCCCAAGATCAGTGAGGATGATCATTTTTAAGGGAGATTATAGTGCTATCTTGGATTAATTCTGGTATGTTTATTTTTAAGGATCCATCTTTCTGAAACAAAGTGATTTTGGAATAACTCCTAACAAGCTTTTTGGGTTTTTTAGGTTTGAATTCTCATCTCCAAGGAAGTGACCTTGTTCAGATGATTAGCTACATGGACAAAGAGGTATCTCCAGTATCAGAGAGATGGAAAATACTGAAGGAGAATATATTTTTAGATTGCTGCTGGGATAGGGGCTAATTTTGAGAACCCTTTAGATTCATCTGTGTGCATGGTAGAAATAGCAATGTTTTCATATTTCCTTTGAGGTGCCAAGCACTGGCAATGGCAGATGAGCACCATGAAATCCTTCTGGAAATTATTATTGAGGAAGCCATAAAAAAGAGGGTTGACACATGCGGAGGTCATGGCAGCCAGGTGACAGAACACAAATACTAGGTCGTGGTGGCAGTTCATCAGGGCTTCATGGTACCAATCAAAGATAGCATTGAAGAGGTTGAGGGGTAGCCAGCAAGCTCCAAAGGTCACCACAATGGAGATCAGCACAATGTTTATCCTCTTTCTTTCACTCTCTCTGGACCTTTCCACCTTCCCATTCCTCCTATGCAGGCATATCAGGATCCTCACATAGCAGACAAAGATGAATCCCAGGAGAAGGAAGTACTGGAGCATGAGCATGGAGGTGATGAAGAGGAGCTGGTGTCCTTTAGAGGGCCAGTCCTCCACGCAGGCCTTCTGGTCAGCGTAGAGGTCATGGGGGAGGGAGAGGTTGAGGAAAGGCTCATTAGTAAAGTGGTAAAATAGGAAGAAGGGAACTGACAGCAGGAGAGAAAACAGCCAAATCATCATGATGCCCCAATAAGCATGAGATATGTTGGGTTTCCAGCCACGGGGGTTTACAATTAGCTGGTACCTTTCAATAGCAATTAAGACCAATGAAAATATGGAAACAGTGATGGAAACACTCTGTGCATAGGAAGTCAGTTTACACATGGTGTCTCCAAATATCCAGTAATCCATCAGAGTATAGATGACTGTAAAAGGGATACACATGACACACATCAGGATATCAGACAGGGAGAGGTTGGCAATTAGGAGGTTAGTGACATTTTTATCCTTTCTCTGCTTTTTGATGATGATGATGATGAGTGAGAGGTTTCCAAAAAGGCCGACAATTATGACTATGACATAAGCAATGACTACAATTAATAAGGCTAGAGAAGGCAGTGGACAGGATTCCAAGTAGAAAAACATAGAGGCGTTGGTCTTTGCTGTGGTTTGGTTAGAAACCATGTGGTTTAGAGAATTCTCAGAATAATTCATTCCATTAGGACTGGGGGAAGAATCAATCCTATTTTCCAAGGTAGAGTTGTAGGCATTTTCTTGTTTGGGACCTTGCTTAGAGGCTTCCAGAATGTATTCAGTAGCCTTCAGTCTTCCTTGTTCCCTGACTCTATGTGATGGAAATATTTTGACATAGTGAACATCTTCCTAGAATCCTGAAAGGAAAACAACAACAACAACAACAACAACAACAACAACAACAACAACAACAAAAAAAAAAAAAACAGTGCTGTTACTGAAGGCTTAGATCTAGAGATTCCAATAGGATTCTAGGAAATTATCCTCTCTGTACATGTGCCTCCAGGAATGACTAGACTTAAATCAAATTCTAAGTCAAGAAAACCTCCTCAGTTTTCCTTAGAGATCATGAGAGATGTTTTTACAAAAGTTTACTCTACCCATCACCCACCTCCAGTATAAGCTGCCTGATCTGAACTTTAAAAGCTCATTATCTAGACCAAGCTATAAACTTTCCAGGCCTCTTCCTTCTTTAACATTTATTCTTTTATTCTAGGTAGTGATTAAAGGATACACCCTTTGGATTAAAGATTGTCTCCAGAGCCTCCTTCTAAAATGCAAATATAATTTGGAGAGGAAATACATTTTCCTTTATTTCTCTCTTTGACTAGCTTTCTGGACAGCAGTCATTGTCAAACTGAAATAGTGTAAGATTAAAAATTAATATCCAATATAAGGGGCCCCCTAAATTTTACATAAGGATATCATAACCTACATAAGGATATCTAAGTCACTATGAAACCCGCAGATATCTTTAGATATATTTATGTATAATATTAATATACTTGTGAAAATTTGACACTCAATGATGAAGCTTTTAGAATGAGCAGAAGGGAAGTGTGGTGATATGGTACTCCCAGCCTCTGGCTGGGTCACAATTATTAGCTGTGTTATGGAAGAAACATCTCCTCTCTGAGTTCATGCACTGGGGAACTGCTACAAAATACATTTATTTACCATGCTGTAGAAATTATAGAGGTAAAACCCAAGTTTTACTTTTATTATTATGTCTCAGAAAAACCTGAACCAATGTGAAGAATATGACAAAGCTTCTTATAGGTAAAATTATGTCAGAGTGACACAGAAATAATTCTTTTACATGTTGCAATCTTGTACATTCCTTTTAAGCCATAAAAAGTTTTTTAAAAAGATAGATCCATAATTCCATATTTCCTTCAACATCATAATAGAACAACAACAAAAAAAAAATAGAACTTAAACAGTTCAAGGAATATTTAAGGTTCTGAAAAAGAAATGTATCTCCAAAAGAAGATATGTGGATAGAGAAGGACCCAGATGTATTTGGGGATGAAAAACCCACCTAGGACCTTCCCAGGACCAGTGAAGTACAAAAACCCTTGAGACTGTATGAAAAGACAAGTTTATTTTGCTTATTAAGGTTAGGGAACTGATAGTTAAGATTCATTATGTCCCTGACTCTACACAGCGCTATCTCCACCCACTTTCTATGCCCCTCTCACAAGAAAGCTCTTCTGATCTTCTACAACCCTTCTTACCAGTTCCCTGATCTTATCTAACCCCCAAAACCACCTGACTAACTATCTCTACTAAGTATCTCAAATTGTTTATCAACTAACCTTAATTGTCCCTAAAAGGGCTAGTGAGAATGGACTCACAAGTGGACTGAGCCCTTCCCCAAGCCTGGAGTTGGCTTCTTAGGTAAAAAACCCAAAGTCCCAGATGTTAAACCCTTTGGTTTACCTTAGCCAAATTGCCACAGCCAAATTGTCCACAGCACTGCAGGGAAATCCAGATCTCCTCCTAGATATCTTCCAAGCCCAAACCCTCCAAGTTTCTCCATGAAACTAGTCAGGTTACAGGAGCTGATGGAGCAGCTGTTCTCCCTTCCAGTTCAGGGACAGGACCATTGTGTAACTCAGTTAACTCCCCAAACCCTCCTCTGCAGTGCCTTCTCCTTCTAGAATCTTTTCTCAAGGTTCCTGGCTAAACTCTCCTCTCTCTCTCTCCTTTCAGAGACAATTTTGCCGTTTTCCCTTATCCCTCTATTCTTACAGTTCTTTGTAAATTTTAACATTATAACATTTTACATTATAGGGGACAAATTTCATCAGTCAGGTAAGATCACTATAAGACAGACTTTTAGTTAACCAAAATTTGTAGAAGACTGACCCTGAGTCCCAATTAATGAGATAAAAAATTTCCATAACATTGGATCCTACACAGGATCACAAAGTAGAAGTTGAAGAGGCTTAATGTCATCTAGTCTGGCTCCCCTTACCTCACCCCTTAAAGCATTCACAGAGATTGACCCAAAGAAGTAAAGATCTTGGGAGTGAAGTCAGAGAAGGAGCAAGAGGGGAGCAAAATGACCTTTTTTCTTCAACTTTTTAAATAGCTGATAGGTTATAAAAATCTGGAGGACTGTATTCTAATCCTGCTTTTGCCACTAACTTACTGTGTGACTCTGGGCAAGTCATTTCACCTTATCAGATCTTCAGTTTCCTCCTCTGTAATATGAGTGATAGGCTCTTGGGGCTTCCAAACCTGACATTTATCAAATAATGATACCAACACTTTGTTTTTTTTTGCCTTCATCATCCTTTTTAGAATCAATACTATGTATTGGTTCTAAGGCAGAAGAGCAGTAAAGGACTAGGCAATGGGGGTTAAGTGATTTGCCCAGTCACACCACTAGGAAGTGTCTGAAGTCACATTTGAACCCTGAACCTCCTGTCTCCAGACTTGGTTTTCTAACCACCTTGCTGCCCCTGAGTACAGATACTTTTGAAAAAGGGAGATTTCATTTGTTCCCAAAGGAATTCTCTACCTCTAAGAGTTGGATTTTGGTTAATCTCTTTTTTGCATGTAATCAGAGTTTCAACATTCAGATGAAGAGAAAGAAGCTACCAAAAAGTTAATGAATATTTCCTGATTCATCCCATAAACAAATGACTAACTCAGGAAAAAAATGAGTCAAACCAGAAATTTGAATTTAGTCAAAACAGATGACCCATTGTGACCTAAAGATACAGATTCAAATTCAACAAACATTTATTAATAGTTTATTACTAGGTAGCTTAGTAGAGAGAGTGCTAGGCCTAGAGATGGGAGGACCTTGGTTGAAATCTTGCTTCAGACGCTTCCTAGCTGTGTGACCCTGGGTAGGTCATTTAACTCCATTTGCTTAACCCTTGCCTTTGTGTCTTAGAGTTATTACTACAGTAAAAAGCAAGGGTGAAAAAAAAAGCCCAGTATGTGTATGGAACTCCATGGAAAAACAAAGGAAAACTTGAGATGCTTATAATATACTGGGGGATATGGCAAGAACACAAATGAGTATGATGTGATTCAAGAAAGAATGTGGCTAAAATAAGGCACAATAAGAAAAATCTGAGCAGAGTAAGCACTTTCAACATGGCTGGGGGAGAGCCCAGCAAGGAGAGTGAAGGAAGGGAGAAACCAAGAAAGATTTCCTGGAAGAGATGGCACATGAACCAGATTTTAGAGGAAAATAAAGAACATGGAAACATAGAGGAATTGAATTCTGAGCACTGGAAGATAGCTGCACAAATGTACATTATTAATATTGTTGTTATTATTATTATATGTGAGAGAGGCCAGAATGAAACCTAATAGAGTCCAGAAACACCTAATAGTTCAGTCTGGCTGAAATGTAGTACAAATATCTGGGAATGATATAAAAATAAGGATGGAAAAGCAGATTGGAATAGATTGTGGAAATCCTTCAGTGCCATGCCTAGGAGTTTATGTTTTCTCCTACTGGCAATAAAAAGCCACTTGAGTTTTGTGTAAGGCACTGATCTCTAGATGAAGTTTCTTATTTTTGTACTGTGTTTTGATTAATTTTGTTGTAGAGTTTACTTGTTTTCTCTTCATTTATGAATTCTCTGCACTGAGACAGAGCTTCCACAGAAAAGTTACAGATTTCATTATATAAAGCCAGCCTTTCAATTGTATCTTAGATAAGAGGTCTGAATACCTCCTGTGGATTCAATTTTCATGTGGAGTTTAGGATCAGGGCTTCTTATCTCAGACAGGATACAATTTTTGGATCTTTTTTTAATTCAGTATATAAAAGTATTGAAACAGTGATTTAATAATCATTGCTCTAACAAATACATCACCTACCAGGTTTTCAAACAGTAGGAATAAAGATACTGTAAGGTAAGGAGCAGTCTACCAGCCTTAGTCATGTATAATTTCTCTGTTCATATCACCAGCAACATCATTATTTCATTCCATAGTTGCTTTTATGTAAGATATTAAAGCTTAGATTGTCTTTGAGATGATCACATAAGCAAAAGGCCATTGTTTACAGCACTACAATTCTAGTGTCTACTGATCTTAACATCTCTTTAAGCTGGAATTTTTTTGGAAATGAAATGTATATTTGAAAAAACACATTTCCAAGATTTTACTTGTACAAACTTGAGATTTGTATTCTGACTTACCTGTTGAAATATACGAGTTCAGTGGCCATTCCTTTGTGCCTTCAATGTAGATTTTTCCTTCTTTCCCTTTCTTGGTGCCTTTATTAGCCTTGAATTACATAGTAAACATCTTTCCAATTCTTGATCTCACTTGATCCCTGACTTGCTTTTCCAGTTAATGATTTGTAATATTGATCTGAGGCTGTTTTCTGTTTCTGATCAAATATATTGACTATCCCATGGAAAGCACCTGAGAATAAAGAAAGCAGCTTTAGAATCCTAGAGGTTGTGAACAACAATGAGTGGTTAGAGGAGGAGTCAGAAGCCTCAGGAGCAAGGATGTTTGCTTTAGCTGTGGTTAAAAAAATAATATTAAATAATTTCATCTTTTATCAAATTATATAATTGATACTTAAAGTATTATCTAGATAATTTCAGGCATGCAAATATATTTTCTTTTTAAAATTAGCTTTACTGCAAAATGGAAAATAAGCTAGCACATTAGATTAGAGTATTTAGGTAAAGCATTATTAACACCAATGGCTGTCATTAATTAAATGTGCTGACAGGAAATCAGAAGACTTAGACTTTATTTATTGCTAATTTTCCTGGACCATTTGCTTTTGCTTACTCTTCCTGTACTTTAGTTTTTACTCAATAAGAAATAACAAATGAGAGGAATTCAGAAAAATATGGGAAGACATATGAAAAGATATAAAGCAAGAAACAAAAAAAAAGCCACAATAATAAGGTAAATGAGAACTATACTAAAAGAAATCAGAACTCAAAATAAATTTAATGACCAATTTTGTTTCCAGGGAACCAATGATGAAACATTGAGGTGATGGAGTATAGATACAGAATGTTACATGTGTTGTCAAATGCTGTTGCAGTGATGATTTCTACTACTTAACTGTTTTTCTTTGTTATAAGAAAGAATTCTATTATGGGAGTAAGGAAGAGAGAAAAGTTATTGGGAAATGACTATTGTAAAAAAACACATCAATAAGAACATTTTTTTAAAAAATCAACTTTGATCCTTCACAGGGTGTAGGCTATTCAAAGTATTATTGACTTGCCAATTCATAATATTGAGAACTAAGCTAATCATTTAATGATAAACAAGAATTTAATATGAAAACCATCTTGCTCCCTGTCATTGGCTCAATACACTTAAATTTGCAGCAAAAAAAGAGTTATATGAAAATAAAAAAGATAAGAGGAATCAAAATTATTAGACACCAGAAGAAATGAAAGGAGGTTATGGAATCTTCATCCAAGGAAAATTTTAAGAAGAGTGTAGAAAGCAGGAGATGGGGATGTATTGGAACATTTTCATGGAGCTGAGCATAGGAGCTTTGACTTTGAGGACAAGTAAATTTATGCTCAGTCTCTTGCTAAAACAGTGTGCATAATCAAATACTCTTCTCTAAGAAGCTAAAAAGCATACATGCCCAATTCTATAGGAAATGCTTGAATCTAACTCACTCCTGCATCCTGGCCTTCCCTAAAGCAGGATAGACTTAGACATGCCTGGAGGTCAGGGACAAGCATAGTAATCTTTTATTGTCCCTCCTGCCCAACAATTCTGTGAATTCTAGGGGTTGGAGTAAATGCCTGCTGAGGTCCCTTCCAATTATCAAACTGAGATTTTATGATTTCTCTGCCAAGAGTAGAACAATTTTCACTAAGAAGGCTAGGCTAATTTCCACAATACTGCTGGGTGGAGCCAGGGGTGGAGGTTTTGGATCTTGCTAAGTATTTTCAAGGCAAGATGGAATGAATAGAGAAGGCAGAGTCAGGAGAGAAATGAAACTGTTTGGTGGACCCATAACAGACCTCTTTGAGAAGGACAAGAGGATTATGACCTAAGTTAAAAGGATTCATTCAATGTTTAAAAATTATTATTTGGGGGGCAGGTGGGTGAGTGGATTGAGAGCCAGGCCTAGAGATGGGAGGTCCTGGGTTCAAATCTGACCCTGGACACTCCTAGTTGTATGACCCTGAGCAAATCACTTCACCCCCATTGCCTAGCCCTTACCACTCTTCTGCCTTAGAACCAATACACAGTATTGATTCTAAGACGGAAGAAAGGTAAGGGTTTAAAAAAAAATTATTAATTGCCTATTATGTGCCCAGACTACCTAGTATTATGGGAGAAATATGAGTTCCTATCTTTAGAAATATGTATGAAGTCAAAAAGGAACCCACAGGGGGTGTTAGTTAAGTCAGCATTAAGATATTATCAACAATGACATGTGCAAAAAATGATATAAAATAAATTATCCAAATTATGTATAATCAGAAAAAAGAGATGGGTTAGTCATGTAAAAAGAATGTAAAAAGACCTAAAGAAAGGACTACAATGCATTAGACAGCTTCCTTTATCAAGAATTTATAGGATAGCATAGATAAGAATCACACAAAATGGGAAGGCAAAAATGGGAGGTGAACTTTACTCTTAATATCCATGTCAATAATGGCACAGGAGGCAGCTAGGTGGGCTCAGTAGATTGAGAGCCAGGCCCAGAGATGGGAGGTCCTGGGTTCAAATTTGACCTCAGATACTGCCTAGCTGTGTTACCCTGGGCAAGTCATTTAACTCTCATTGCCTAGCCCTTACAGTTCTGCTGCCTTAGAATCAATATACATAGTATATTGATTCTAAGATGGAATAAGGGTTAATAATAGTAGCACAGAACTATTGAACTATTGGAATCTGGTGGCCAATCTTGGAAGACTCAGAGATGAGGTTTTAAATCCAAACTTATTCAAATTTATTTTTTGGAAATGGCATGAAATAGGCTTTAAAACAACAACAACAAAAACACCTTAGAATCAATACTTCATATTAGTTCCAAGTCAGAAGAGCAGTAAGGGATAGGCTATAGAGATTAAGTGACTTGCCCAGGATCACACAGCTAGGAACTGTCTGAGGCTAGATTTGAACCTAGGACCTCCCGTGTAAGCCTGTTTCTCAATCCACTGAGCCACCCAGCTAGTCCCATGAAATAGGCTTTTGATGAAAGCAGTTACTTTTTCTGTCTAATGCAGAGTCACTGCAATATCTGACCTAATAAGTGGATACTTGTCTAATGGGTGCTGAAGATATAACGGTGAAGACTGCAAAGGCTTCCAGGAGGGGAAGAATACTATATGAATCAGGAACACAATCATTTATTTAGCACTCTCTGCTTCTAATCCCAGAGAAAACCTGAGAGCCTGCTGTTACAATATTTACTTGGTTTTGTTTTATTTCAAAGTAACATTAGTGTGGGAAACTGAGAAAGGGGAGCAAGGAATTATTCTTTTAAAATCAAGAACATGCTTGCTCTTAATCTGGGTCTATTCCAAGAACCTTTTATTCCCTCTTCAATAAGAACACTTACTAAACATTAGATTTCTTCCTGATTGTGCTGTTTTCCTTCAAAGCTCAAGATTATCTATATCTGTGGATTAAGGGCCTGCTCAAGGAAGGATCCTAAATGAATATTTTCATCTGGGGTCATCTCTAGCTTGACTTGGTACACATACCCCCCTAAATGAGAGGCTTATAAACACCCTAACCTCCTGTCCTCTCCACTGTCCATGTTTGTACTATAGTTTAATGAGTAGCAGAATTATGTTTGTCTCCTGTTAATATTCCCTTTGATTTTAATTGCAAAATGGAGATTACAGACTAAATAACCTTCTGTATCAGGGAAGGTTGTTGATAACTACACCTGAGAAAGATGACAATTTTATTAGGAAATACATTTTATCATATCTACAATCCGATAAAAGTATATTGCAGGACTAATACTGATAAGGTTTGCTTGTAATACTAACTGATTTTCTCAACCTAACACCACAATATCTTTGAAAGGAGCAAAATGCATAGATTCTTAATAAATATATGAGCTAAGATGTAGAAGGGTCCTGTTCTATGTTTATTAAGTCCCTATTATTGCATTGGCTATAAAATGTTGGCCTTACTAGAGGGTTGATTAACAAAGTACAACCTGCCTCTGAAATATCTGGGACTCCACAGAATTGCAGCTTCCCTTATTCCTAGGACTCCAGAGCTCTTTATGCTTTGACAATTGTTCTTATTATGTTACACATTTTTACAAAAGTTACAGAGAGAGCTGTTATTGCTGACTCACTTCCACTTTGATGAATTGTTATCTTTTTATTACATTTAAGTGGTTTCTAGATGGTCTTTTTTTTCCAATCCAAGAAAATATCTGTGTAATCTCACTTTTTTCTTTCCTGTCTCATTATTTGACAAATCAGTCTGGGGTTATGTCTTGTGACATAATAAGAAGCACAATTGGAATGGAACCATCCTGGGCAGAATTGCACAGTAGTGCCATCCAGACTCTTATCCATTCCTTCATGTCTCCTCCAGTAGCTAGAGCCCTCTTCTCTAGCTCCACGAGCCTTTTCCCCAACCATGCTTTTTTGACTTTAGCTCATGTTGGACAAGTCTTTGATCTATCTCTCTTTGGTTCCCCAAGCATGATTTGTTTATTATTGTTCTCTTGTTTATTCCCCAAGTCAAATAGTTATTAGAGTTCAAAATGAGCTAATTAACACTAAAATGTTAATGACAACCTATTAATGATAATTTACCCAAGTAAATAAGAAACTACAGCTTTCAAAAACATTTACATATCAGTCAACTTAACCAAAAGTACTGTATGTTTGGGGCTAGGATTTGGGGCAAATGTTTCTTTTGTTTTGTTTTAAGAGGGAAGAGAGGGGGGCAGCTGGGTAGCTCAGTGGATTGAGAGCCAGGCCTAAAGACGGGAGGTCCTAGGTTCAAATTTGGCCTCAGACACTTCCCAGCTGTGTGACCCTGGGCAAGTCACTTGACCCCCATTGCCTACCCTTACCACTCTTCTGCCTTGGAACCAATACACAGTATTGACTCTAAGACGGAAGGTAAGGGTTTAAAAAAAAAAAAAAAGAGGGAAGAGGCTTCCAGGGGTCCCTCAACTCATAATATGGATATTATTGCCATAGCAATTTTGGTACCTGTGGCAAACAGCACAAAAATCTATCTTCAAATCAAACTTTTAAGAAAAATTCAGTGGAGAATGGAGAGAGATTCTGGGATATAAGACCCCATGGAGGAAAAAGACACACACACACACACACACACACACACACACACACACACACACACACACACAGAAACATTGAAGATTACCATTGGTGGGGACAGAATGAATTGCATCTCATAAGAAATTATTTGGGGCACAGTCAGTTGAAAGAATCAAAATAACTATCCAGACCCTCCAGATGTTGATGCCCTAGAGCAAAGCTTTGGTCACCCCTTTCTAGTGATGGCTTTGCATATGAGTGAAGAGGACAAATCATGTATATATGTTGGTCTTTCAAATAAGGTACCAAGGTAAACTTTAAGGTTAGCTTCCCTTCAGGTAGTAGTTAAGAAGCTGATTCTGTCTGGTCTTTTCCTTTTTACCTTGAAAGTCTATCAGTTTGTAAATTTTACTGTTCATAAGGCAAATTTACTCATTTTTCTTTCTTTTTTTTAAACTTTTTTTACTTTATGTCTTAAAATCAATACGTGTATCAATTTTGTATTTTGTATATTTTTGTGCATTTCAAGGCAGAAGGCAAAGGAGGTTAAATGACTTGCCCACAGTCATACAGCTAGGAAGTATCTGAGGTCAAATTTGAATCTAGGACCTCCCATCTCTAGGCTTGCCATCCACTGAGCCACCTAGCTTCCCCGCTCTACTCATTTTTCTAGTCTTCCACTAAGGAGCTATCCTGGTATGAAAGACATCCTGAGTTCCAGTAAAGGACAAGCTTTGGCAGGTTCAGCCTCAGAAGAAAGACTTCAAGAATTGAATTGGTAGTCTACATGTGTAGAGTCAGCATGGTTTCATGGCAAGAACCTTGGTATTGCAGTCAGGAAGAACTGAATTTGAATTTGAATCCCGCTTCAAACTCAGATTGAGTTTGAAATTTCAAATTAAGACTTATAAGTTGTATGACCCTTGGCAAGTCATTTAACTTCCATATTGTGGGAAGACCCTGGACTTGACCTAGTCTCCTGGGAGTTTAGATCTGATATTGGAAATGAGACTTCATTTCATAGATTCATTCAATAGTTACTTAGAGTTTAAGAGACATAGCACTGAGCTCCAGTAGACTTCCCTCTACTTTCTATCCCCCTACATAGATATAATTTGTCTAGTCATTGGGGAAAGCTGTGTTGTGACACCCTTGACACATCTACCAAATATGAAAGGCTCCATCTTCACTTGGACAGGCCTTTTTTATTTATTATATTTGTTGTCTCTCTCCCTAAACCTTTCCTGCCTCCCACTTTGCCTATTACTATAAGAGGGCAACAGCTTACAACATTGGAGTTATCCTGGGCTCCTCACTCTCTCACTCTCCAGCCCCCAGCCCCCATCCATGCTATTGCCAAGGCCTGTCAACTTCCCCATTGTAATATTTCTGAAATATGCCTCCTTCAGGAGAAGTGGGAAAATACTGGTGGAGTTGTGAACTGATCCAACCATTCTGGAAAGCAATATAGAATTATACCCAAAGGACTATATCTGTGCATACTCCTCAATCCAGCCATACCACTACTAGGACTGTATCCCAAAGAGATTTTTTTAAAGCATGTATGTGGGGGAAATGACATATTTATACAAAAATATTTATAGTAGCTATTTTTGTGGTAGTAAAGAACTGGAAACTGAGGGGATGTCCATAATTGGGGAATGGCTAAACAAGTTATGGTATATGATATGTGTCATCATAAGAAATGATGACCAGGGGGCAGCTGGGTAGCTCAGTGGATTGAGAGTCAGGCCTAGAGATGGGAGGTCCTAGGTTCAAATCTGGCCTCAGACACTTCCCAGCTGTGTAACCCTGGGCAAGTCATTTGACCCCCATTGCCCACCCTTACCAATCTTCCACCTATGAGACAATACACAGAAGTTAAGGGTTAAAAAAAAAAAAAAAAAGATGACCAGGAGAATTTCAAAAAAACCTAGAAAGACATGAACTAATTCAGAGTAGTGAGCAGAACCAGAAGAACATTGTGCACAGTAATCACAATACTATATGTGAAAGACTTTGCTATTCTCAGCAATACAATGTTCCAAGACAATCCCCAAGGACTCATGATGAAAAATGATTTGCACCTCTGTAAAAAGAATTGATAGAGGCTGAATGCAGATGGAAGCATACCATTTTTCACTTTATTTTGTTTTCTTTAAAGCATCTTCTTCTACAACATTATGAATATGGAATTATGTTTTGTATAATAGCACACGTATAACCAATCAATCCATTGGAGAACATGGGAGGTGATATTTAAATGGATAAGGAGAGAAATATGACTGTACTTGGGGTGTGTATGTGTTTAAATCATAGACCCTGTCCCAGGTAGTTAGAATGCTGAGAAAATCAGCCAGGGGAACTAGTGATGTTTACCCTTGTTCCTCCTCTTCAGTTAGATGGGACTATTTTTAATTGTATCCTTTTTTATTCTGTAAAGGACTGCATTTGACAGAGCTAGCCTTACTTCACAACAGAGGCTGACTTTGCACTTATGTTTCCCGATATCCCTTTGTTCTGTGTTTGGGAATTTGGAGGGAAAGGATAGGGAAAGGAAGGGAAGGAAGGTAGCTGGAGGTCCCCCTCCCGCTCCCTCGTGGTAAGGGAATTGGACCAGGGTCTTCTTGTCAGCAGGCTAGGGAATTAAATTAAATCAAGCCAGACTCCAGGGATAGATAGGCAGGTTTATTTGGGCTAGGAAAAGGAAAGTTTGGGAAAGTAAAGAAATTTGGATGTCCCCCAGTTACTCAGGGACCAAAGATCTCCACCTCAGTTTGGAGGGAGGGGGGAAGGGGAAGGAGCCAAACCCCTCGATTCTCTCTTCTTCTATTCTCCCTCTGATACCTCCCACAAAGGAAATGGGAGGTGTTAGAGGAAGTTGCAGTAGAGAGTCCTGGGAGATGTAGTCTCCCCAGCTTAGATCCTTTTCAAAACCCGCAGTTCCCAGCATGATAGCAAAGGACAACTCTATGAGTGGAATAGAAGAAAGTAAACTTTCCTAGTGAAGACTGAGATCACAAATTCCAAGCCTATTTGGAAGTTTTTGCTCTCTTCTCATTAAGATCATTATCAGAAGCCATTTCTTAATAACATATCCAAGGGCACAATTACTTAAATATTGAGCTTTTTTTTTTTTTTTTTAAATTGACCCCCTCATGGAACGACATTCCAGGAATGCAGTGAAAGGAGCAGAACCAGGAAAACTTTATACACAGAGACATGTGGCACATCGAACATAATGGTCTCCGCTACTAGCAGCAATGCAATGAACCAGGAAAATTCTGAGGGACTTATGAGAAAGAACTCACTGTGGGAGTAGAAACACAGAAAAAAAAAAACATTTCCTTGATCACATGGTTCAATAGGGATATGATTGGGGGTGTAGACTTTAAATGATCACTATTGAAAATATGAATAATATGGAAATAGGTTTTGAACAATGATACATGTAAAACCCAGTGGGATTGCTCATTGGCTACTGGTGGAGGTAGGAAAGAGGGGAGGGAAAGAACATGAATCATGTAACCACGGGAAAATATTTTAAATTAATTAATTAAAGAAATAAAGAGAAATAAAGAAATAAAAAAGAGGGGGAAAATTGACCCCCTCAGACATGAGCTTAACATAGTGATTTATGGTTACAATAAGGTTTTTTAATGCCTTTTAAAAATTATTTGACTTTTACTTTTGTATAATTACCTGAAATCTTTGCTTTTGGTGACAAAGCATACACATTTTGTAATGTGAACTATGAAGTAATAGCTACTAAAATGGATTCCCAAATTAGTCATCTTGCTTGGAATAGGTACAAGAAAGAATAGTGATTTAGGTTATGTGAACATCAAACTCCTTTCAGAATTAAAACAACTTTTCTGAAACTATAAGGTCCTGCTAGAAGGACCAAATCTTGCATTAAGTTTCATCATAATTTACGCTAATCGAGTTATCAAGAATATAGGTAGAAAAGAAAATCTTAGTAAAAGAATTACAGTTTGTGGAGCCACATGGCAAAATCTGTACAGCAAATTTGATGATAGATTTGTCTATAATCCTGTCTCTCTAGATTCTTCCAAAGACTATATTGATAAAATGAATAAACTATTCAATGAATTGGAAGACTTGTGGCTTTTTTAAATTATAGAGAAACCACAAATTGGAATATATTGTAATATTTCAAAAGTGATTTATATAGAAGTACAAAATATACATACTTTATTCTTTTGTCTGGGAATATTGCATCAAAATACTGTTTTAATAAAGTGCTGCCTCCCCTACAAAAAATTAGATGACAATTATTTCCAGTGCAAAGATTCCTTTGGTACTTAAACTTTGTTTCCTGTAGGTTCTCTTTTATAAATTATGCATTCCATATGCCATATATGTCTTCATTAAGAGATAGAAACTTCATTTTAAAAGGCTTTTTCAATTTAGAAAGTAAGGAAAATTTTCAGAGTTCCATGCACAAAAATAGTATATAACGAGCAAACAGGAAGCTTTAAAAATTTTTTGACATTTTATTTTTCCCCAATTATATACAAAAAATTTTAACATTAAAAAATATTTTGGGGTGGCAAACTCTCATCTTTCTTCCCCCTCCTCTCCATGAAACAGTAAGAAATCTAAATAGCTTTTACGTGTACAATCATGTAAAACATTTCTGTATTAATTCTTTTATGGACAGAAACTCAAACAAAAAAATTAAGAAAGTCAAAAAAGTATATTTTGGTCTGGATTCAGACTCCATCATTTCTTTCTCTAGAAGCAGATGGCATTTTTCTTCTTGAATCCTTTGGGGTTGTTTTGGATCATTGTCTTGTTGAGAATAGATAAATTATTTACAGATATCCATTGTATAGTGTTGCTATTATCGTGTACAATGTTTTCCTGGTTCTGCTTATTTCATTCTATATAAATTTATGTCTTTCCAGATTTTTCTGAAATCCTCCTGGTTATCATTTCTTGTAGCATGGTAGTATTTATTACATTATATAATATATGATAATAGCAACACCATACAATGGATATCTGTGAATAATTTAGCTATTCTCTAAAATCCTCCTGTTTATCATTTCTTATAGCACAGTAGTATTTATTATATTATACAATCATATATTACAACTTTTTCAACTATTCCCTAATTATTAGATATCTCCTCACTTTCTATTTCTTTGATATCACAAAAAGAGGTGCTTTAACCATTTTTGTACATAAAGGTAATTTTCTCTTTTGTAATCAGGAAACTTTGAGGGTTCTAAGTTATGAGTAAACAACTCTGTTTTCCTTTAAACTGGGTATCTTTGCAATTTAAAAAATTAAGCTTTAACCTATTTTCCTCTGAAAGGTGGTAATTTTCCTCTGAAAGGTCTAATATGATTCAATGTACATTTCAGTATTAAACAAGTATGAAATATATTGGATTTTTAAAAAGCAGCATTTAAGAGTGATTAAATTAATACTGCTAATCATGATGAGCACACAAGAGATTGTTTATAAATGGGATCATTTCAGTTTTATTTGATATTTTAATTGACTTGCTATCCAGATATATTTTAAATATTAATTTACTATAGTTGTAAAGATAAATGTTAAATCTCGGAATTGTATATTTGATGCACTGGAAATGATTATGGAATATTCCTCTTTCTAGAAAATTTCTCAGGGTAAGCTATATGATCAAGGATAAATAAAATTTAAAGTTAAAAAATTTGTATATGACACAGAACTGGCAGACAGAGTGTCACTGGAAGATAGAGTCAGGATTCCAAAAGATCTTGACAGTCTAGATCAGTGATGGGCAAACTTTTTAAAAAGGGGACCAAAGGAAAGGAAATGCTCATCTGTCAGTCTTCTTCTAAGGCAATTCTTTCGAAGTTTCATTGTATTGTATCCTACTCATTGTATTTGTCAGATTAGGAATAATGTCCTGCAACCGTATAAAACATTTCAGGGCCCCCCACTGACACCTCCCCATCCCCTCACCCCCCATAGTTTGCCTATCACTGGTCTAGATAATTGAGCTGAGTCTAAGAAAATGAAATTTTCAGTAGGGATGAATGCGAAGTCTTATATGTGAATTAATAAATTCAGCTTATGAAGAGCTTTAAATGGCAAAGGAATAAACAAACCAATAAAACATAGTGGTCATAGAAATATAGTAAAGTAAACCACTAGAATTTATTGAGTAGGATTTGTGGAAGAGGTAATATGATCCATTTTACCCTCTAGGAGAAAAATCACTTCAGCAGTTGTTTGGAGGATAGCTTTGAGTGGGGAAAGACCTGAAGGAAGGAAACAAGGAGAGTCATTGCAATATGTAGGTGAGGTGATGTGGGCCTGGTCTAGGAAGGGAGCCATGTGAGCTGAGAAAAGGGAACACAAAGATAACTGTTGAGGAGGTAGAAATTATAAGATTAGATGATTGGTTGGACACATGGGATGAGAAACAATAAAAAGTCCTAATGATACAAAGGTTGTGATTCTAGGTGATTTGGAGGAAAGAAGGTTAGGGGTTCAAATATCGCCTCAGATATTTCCCAGCTATATTACTCTGGGCAAGTCATTTAACCTCAGTTGCCTATCCCTATCACTCTTCTGCCTTAGAACCAATATTTAGTGTTGATTCTAAGACAGAAAGTATGTGTTTAAAAAAAAAAATTTTTTTTTAAAACATGCCCAGATCTCTCAGAACCAGAAGGTGAATTGGAAATAGCAAGAATCCACTGGTCACCTCCTGAAAGAAATCTCAAAATAAAAACTTCCAGGAATTAGGAGAGTTTAAAACCAGAGCTTTTAGGTCAAGGAAAATATACTGTAAGCAACCAGTAAAAAGGAATTCAAGTACCAAGGAGCTAACATATGATTTAGCAGCCACTACTATAAAACAGAAGGAGAGCTTGGAATATGCTATCCCAGAAGGCAAAAGATTTAGTTTTACAAGAATAATTTATCCATCAAAATAGAATATAATGCTATAGGTGGAAATTTTTACTTTTCATGAAATAGAGAATTTCTAAGCATACCTGATTGTATTTCTTTTCTTTTTATTTTATTTCCCCCCCCAATTACATATAAAAACAGCTTATAACATTTTTCAAAGACTATTGAGTCTCGAATTTTTTTTAGTCCTTTTTCCCCCACAAATCTCCACCTCCCTTAAGATGGTAAATGATATCATACAGATTTTACATGTGCAACCATGTAAAACATTTTTCTATATTAATTCTTTTGTGGAATGACATTCAAATAGAAAAAAAAATTAAGACAGAGAAAAAAGTTTGCTTTGGCCTGGATTCAGACTCAGTTCTTTTTCTCTGGAAGTTAATGACATTTTTTTATCATGAGTCTTTTAGAATAGTTTTGGATCATTGTATTGCTGAGAATAGCTGTAATTCGCAGTTCTTCATTTTGAAGTATTCCTATCATTGTCTTGTTCTCCAGTTCCCTTTATTTCACTCTGCTTCAGTCATGTAAGTTTTCTTTCCAGGTTTTTCTGAGCTCCTTCTGCTTGTCATTTCTTACAACATAATAGTATTCCATTATAGTCATATACTATAACTTACTCAGCCATTCCCCAATTGATGGGTATCCCTTCACTTTCCAAATCTTTGTCCCCCTAAAAAAAGGCTCTAAATATTTTTGTACATAGAAGTGCTTCTTCTTCTTTTTTTATCTTTTTGGGATACAAACCTAGTAATGGTATTGCTGGGTGAAGGAGTATGTATTGTTATAGCCCTTTGATCATAGGTCCAACTTGCTCTCCTAAATGATTGAATCAGTTCACAACACCCCTAATAATACATTTGAACTCCAGCTTTCCCATATCTTCTCCGAGTTCTGCCATTTTCCTTTTCTGTCATAATAACCAGTCTGATAGATGTGGAGTCGTACCTCAAAATTTTTAACTTACATTTTCTCTAATTAATAGTTATTTATAGCATTTTTGTATGACTATAGAGATCTTTAATAACTTTGAGAATTGCTTGTTCATTTGACCATTAACAATTAGGAAAATGACACATTCTTATATAATATACTCATTTCTCTATGTATTTGAGAAATGAGGCCTTTATTGATAGAACTGTAAAATACTTTCACATCATTATAATTACTGTGTATTATTTTCCATACTATTTATCCCTGTTTAGTTTCAGACTTCCACCTCCCCCAATTTGCCTTCTTTTTTATCAGCCCCAAAGCCTCCTCTAACACTCTTCTCCTCCTATTTTCCTATAGCTTTCTATATCCAATTGGTTGTGTATTTTCTTCCCTCACTGAGTCAATTCTGATAAGAATTGCTTTCCTCCCCACCTTCCCCATCTTCCCCTCCAATGTGAAAGCTCTTTCATGCCTGTTTTATGTGCAGTAATTTACCCTGTTCTATTTTTCCATTTCCCCTCCTAATTCATTACTTTCTCTCATACCTTAATTTTACTTTTTCTATCATCCCATCATATTCAATTCATACCTTTGCCATCTATCTATATATATTCCTTCTATCTGCTTTAATAATGACAAAGTTCTTTGGTGTTACTAGAATCATCTCCCCATGTAGGTATGTAAGCAATTTAAATTTACTGAATATTTTTCGATTCCCTTTCCTGTTTACCATTTTATGATTCTCTTCAATCTTATATTTGACAGTCAATTTTTTCATTCAGCTCTGGTCTTCTCATCAAGAATGTTTGAAAGTCCTCTATTTCATTGAATACTCGTTTTTTCCCCTGAAGGATTATGCTCAGTTTTTTGGGGTAGGTGATTTTTGGTTGAAGTCCTAGCTCTTTTGCTCTTTGGAATATCATATTCCAGAACCTCTGATCCTTTAATGTAGAAGCTGCTAAATCTTGTGTTATCCTGACTATAGCTCCATGATATTTGAATTTAATTTCTTTTTTGGCTGCTTGCAATATTTTCTCCTTGACCTGGGAATTTTGGAATTTGGCTATAATATTCCAGGGAATTATCATTTTGAGATCTCTTTCAGGAGGTGTTGGTAGATTCTTTCAATTTCTATTTTGTCCTCTGGTTCTAGAGTATATGGGTAGTTTTCCTTGATGATTTCTTAAAAGATGATGTCTAAGCTCTTTTTTTAAAAAAAGTCACAGAAGGTGTCTAACAAGTCTAGGATTTGAAAGTATTTGTTATAACTTGGTAATTTTAATGACGAATGGAAACACAGAGGAGCCAGAATACAGTAGGGGAGAAGGAAAAGGAAAGTTAAGGAAAATTATCTCACATATTCAGGGTGAATAAGTATACACCTCTACCAAAAATAGTGCTTCCTGGCTTCCCTGGCTTCCTTCAAATGCCCACTAAATTCCTACCTTCTACAAGAAAGCCTTTCCCAGTCTCTATTAAATCTAGTGCCTTCTCTTGTTAATTATTTCCTATTTATCCTGTATGTAGCTTGTTTGAACATATTTGTTTAACTGTTGTCTCCCTCATTAGATTGATTTTTCTTTTTTTCTTTTTTTTTTTAAACCCTTCCTGTCTGTCTTAGATTTAATACTAATTATCAGTTCCATTGTGGTAAGAGCTAGGCAATGAAGGTTAAGTGACTTGCCTAGGATCACAAAGCCAGGAAATATTTGAGGCCAAATTTGAACCAGGATCTTCTGTCTCCAGGTTCTCTATCCACTGAGTCACCTAGCTGCCCCATCCTCATTTTATTGTGAGCTCCTTGAGACAGATAGTCTTTTGCCTTTCTTTGTATCTCCAGTTCTTGGGGTAGTGCGTGGCATTTTGCAGAAGTCTAATAAATTATTTTTGCCTAATAGAAGGTTTAAAATAATGCTTATCTTATTATTTGTCATCATCATTAGTTTATCAATTAAATCCCTTTTATAAAATATTATGACACAGGGGAAGCTGGGTGGTTCAGTGGATTGAGAGCCAGGCCCAGAGATGGGAGGTCCTGGGTTCAAATTTGGCCTCAGACACTTCCTAGCTTTGTGACCCTGGGCAAGTCACTTAACCCCCATTGCCTAGCCCTTACCACTCTTCTGTCTTAGAACCAATACACAGTATTGACTCCAAGACAGAAGGTAAGGATTTAAAAAAAATGTGATGGCACTACAACAGGTTGGATGAACAACTGAGAAATTCAGTAGGATAAGCTTCAACTTGATTCTTTGGAAAATACTAACTTGTTTTTCTCACCAGGTTTCTGTAAACAGAGAATAAGTTTAAGCTTTCTGAAGGAGGCCAATAACAGCACTGTAGTGGATCCTTTTTTCAATTTTTATCAATAACTTTAAAAACAACTGTAATCTATTTTCTTATAGTCCCAGTTTAATTTTTATAAGGCCATGCTAATTTGTAACACAATAAGTTCATAACAGTTTTGTCTTTTTATTTAGAGTTACTAAAAACCCAGCCTGTTACAATTGGAGCAGACTAATATTAAATATTGGGTATTTGAGAAAGCTATAGAACCTGAAAGACTTTAAAAATACGATAGTGGACTAACATGGCCTCTCCAGGCCCTTTCTCTTAAAATTGGTCTTAGGCATGGAAATTTATTCTTGATTCAGCTCTACCCTCTAGTGGTACTAAGTGATGCAAGCTAAATTTGGCGAGAAAATTAGGATTTTGTCAAGATGTTTCAAATTCTTGCAATTTTCTCTATTTATAAACAACATGTTTGTCTTTATCTCAGATTTCAGACTGTGATTTGCAAATTTAAGAATTCTACCAAATCAAATGAATAGTTTTAGGACACAAATATCTGATCATCCAAGGATAACTTTAAATTATATTTATAAGACAAAGAATTGGATTTTGTTACAGAATGTCAAAAATTATCATCTCTCCCTTTCCTTAGCTTATTTTCTTCCCTCCTAAAACTTGTCCTCCACCTACTCCCAACTGAGGACCAAAAGAATTGTAACTTGGTCATACCCACATTGGTAGTAAATGCTAGAACCAGAATTCAGACACCAGGTGCCAATCTGAAAATGTATTTTCATTGTAATGTATATCTGTATTTTCCTTTGAATACTCTTATATGCTTTTGTCCATCTCATCTTTGATCCATTCTATGTATTGCTCTATCTGACTTTCTGTCAACATTAAGGGAGAAGGAAAGGTAACAGTTTCTTAGGTCTAGGCTTACCCTTATTCTTTGAACTCAAAGTTTCAGATGTAGTCACACCATATCCTTAATAGCCAATTTCAATTTCCTCACTTGTAAATTGAAAAAGGTCTACTCTAGGTGATCTCTAGGGTGTCTTTCAATTCTAATATTTTAAAATTATGTAACAAATTTGAAATATATGCTTCCTGTGGCATCAAGTTCATTTGAATGAAGTTGCATATGTATAAGCTGGACCAAGCTCTCCAAAATCTTAGCAGGTAAAATAGATATAATGGATTACTATGCCTTGGCAATATTTATGAATACTCAGCGGAGGTTATTGTTTTTTATTAGAATAAGGTTTATTTTGGGGGCAGCTGGGTAGCTCAGTGGATTGAGAGTCAGGCCTAGAGACGGGAGGTTCTGGGTTCAAATCCAGCTGTGTGACCCTGGGCAAGTCACTTGAACCCCATTGACCACCCTTACCACTCTTCCACCTAGGAGCCAATACACAGAAGTTAAAGGTTTAAGAAAAAAAGAATAAGGTTTATTTTGAAATTCAAAACATTGAGTTTGAGAGGCTTGAACTACATAGTTGGATACAATTATTGGATCAGAGTTATTTGGAACTAAAATGTCAAATTAAATATTATTTTCAAAGATTACAAGAAAAATCTGAACTAAGCTGTATATAATTTTAACTCTTTGAAAACAACCTTTACTGAGATTATTGACAATCTAAGATATACATAAAATCATAGAACTGTATGTATATATTTTTAAAACAAGGAAAAGCTTTAGGAAAATTATTTGTAACTTAGACTATCCCCTATCATAAAAGTAAATGGAGAATGTCCATTCAATTAGAGGATCATAGCTGGAAGGGATCTTAGAAGTCAAGTCCACTTACCTCATTTGATTGATGAAGAATAAAAGTAACAGTAAAAGTAGAAATGTTCTTTATTTCCCATACCCCTCAGCTTTATTAGAGGATGAAACTGGAAGTTGAAAAGAACAATTACCAGATGAGATAATAGTAGTTTATATATATGTGTGTACATATATATATATATACATATATATATTTGACACTCAGTGTAAGGATATAAAATATCAATGTTTAATACTTAATTAGAAAGAGGAATGAATTTGCTGGAGGAAATCTTTATTATTTCCATAAATTGTGTTATATTTATTAGACTAAGTTAGGCACTGGAAAACTAAAGAATGACCTTTCAATCAATATAATAGTAAATAAGACTGATTCCTGTTGTTTTATATGCTATAGTAGGAATAATAAAATCAAAACCAAATTTTAAATGAGAAAAATAAAAGTACAATTAAGTCTTCTGATCATTGAACTTTGAATTCATATATAAAGTATGCACATGAAATTGGCAAAATTTCAATTCACTATGTAAAGAAGAATTTTCTAATTACTCGAGGTATTCAAATGATACAGTCTCCTCTTAAGGAAATGGGCTCCTTGTCACTGAGATTTTCAAGCAGAGTCTAGATGACCCCCTTTTTAGGAATGAGGTAGAGAAGATTCAGAAAGGGATTGGACTAGATAGGTGACCTCTAAGAGTCTTATGATCCTTGCACTAAACAGTAAGCTCCTTAGATATAAGCATGCTGTTAAGGCAACATGGGGGATAGAGTGCTGGATTCATAGTCACTAAGGCCTGGGTTTGAATACCGTTTTATATATCTACTAAGACATACCTATGGGCAAGTCTTTTCACCTCTGTTTCTTTATCTGTAAAATGGGGAAATTAATAGCTATCATAATTATTTGTAAGCTTATTGCAAGGCTCAAATGATTTCATGTAAGCAAAGTGCTTTGTAAACTTTAAAGAACTATATATGTCGATTATTATTACTACTGGACTTTTAAACACCTGCAATACTCTTTTAGAGAAATCTTTTAAAACATAGACACTAGCATAAGAAATAGAATATGTCTTTTCCCTGGCTATCCACCTTACCCTCCCATCCTTCCTTCTCTGACTTCCTTCAAGACTTAGCTCAGATCCCACCTACCTCAAGAAGGTATTCCAGGACTCCTCCCCATCCTTCCATTTCCTATGAGATTATCTCATATTTACATCTTGTATGCATATAATTGTTTGTACTTTGTCTCACCTTTTAGATTGTGAGGGCAAGGGCCTAGTTTTTGCCTTTTTGTTTGTTTGTTTGTTTCACACAATGTCAGGCATATTAACAGACCCTTTAATGTTCCTTGTTGGTGATGTTACTGTTGCTGCTGCTGCTAATTTGATGTTGGGTGAGTAAATACAAAATGAAAAACTTTTTGAAACTGCTTTAGCTCTTTCTGATATGAAAAAAAGGAGCAAACAGACAGGATCAAATAGATATAAGTCAAACCTGGATTAAAGCAACTGGTCTGTTGCAATTAATTTTGTTTTTAAACCCTTACTTTCCATCATCTTAGAATCAATAGTGTGTATTGGTTCTAAGGCAGAAGAGTGGTAAGGGCTGGGCAATGAGGGTTAAGTGACTTGCCCAGGGTCACAGGAAGTGTCTCAGGACAGATTTGAACCTAGGACCTCCTGCCTCTGGGCCTGGCTCTCAATCCATTGAACCACCTAGCTGCCCTGGAATTAATATTTAGATTTAAATTATTTAGATTAAATAATTTAGATTTAATCCCAATCAAAATTTAGATTTTTTTTCTTTAAAACCCTTGCTTTCTATCTTAGAATCAATATCATGTATTGATTCCAAGGCAGAAGAACAGTAAGAGCTAGGCAATGGGATTTAAGTGATTTGCCTAGGGTCACATAGCTAGATGTATCTGAGGTCAAATTTGAACTCAGAACTGCCTGGGTTTTCTAAGCCTGGCTCTCAATCCACTGTGCCACCTAGCTTGCTCCTTCTTTAGAATTTTTTATGCAATGGATAATGAGATTGAAACACATTTAGTAATAATTATTATTTGTGATTACATGCTATTTTATTGTTTACAAAAATATATACATAAATTTCTTCAAGATGTAGGCAGCATAATTATTATCTACATTTGTTAATAGATTTAAAGATTGAGACTCTGAAGCAGAGCTACAACTAGATTCTGCCTTCTGATAACACTCAACACAATTCATAGGGACTAGTAGGAAAGCCAGCCTAACAATTCTTCACACTGCAAACCCTGAAATGTTGGAACATTGGTTAAATGACGATGTTCTTGTGTACAAATTCTGCGTCAAGTCCTGTGCTAGGACCTATCAGGCATAGAGTGTAAGATCATGATTCTGGCCCTCCCTAGTTAGGGAGTTCCATATAGGTGACATTGAATAACAATGTCACACACATATATATATATATGTATTGTACAATGCAAATTGTGAAGTAGAGATAATAAGGGAAGGTACTTGTATATGCCATTTAGGACTGATTTGGTACTGTAGAAGAGCACCAGACTGGAAGTTCAAGAGATGGAAGTTCTAGGCTTGACTCTACCACTGACTGACTACTTTTTGTTTCAGTCTTCATATTCAGTCAGTGATTGTCTTTTCTATTTTTCTTCTAAATGCCTCTCCTACGTGTCTCTTCCTTTCCTTTTCTTTTTTTTTTCAAATGACTTATTTATTTTACAACTATTTTTCCTCTTTCCCTCCCACTGCTGAGAAACAATTTTTAAAAACCTTCATAATGAATAGGCTTACTTCAGTGAAACAAATTTTCACATTAGCCATCTCCAAAACCGTATGTCTCATTCTGCTTTTTAAGTCCATCAACTCTGGTAGAAAGCAGGTAAGGAATTTCATCTTTAGTCTGCTGAATGTAGTTTAGCATTGCATTGATCAGAGTTCTAAACTTGTCTTTTAAGTTTGTTTTTCTCTAAAATGTTATGTGTATTGTTTTCCTAGTTTTGCTCTCTTCACTCTGCACCCAATTTTCTCTGAAACTGCCCATTTCATAATTCCTTATTGCATAATAATATTTCATTGTATTCACATACCATAATTTGCTTACCCATTCTCCATCAGGAAGATCTACTTTAGGGTTTCTTTTTGGCTATTCCAAAAAAAGCTACCATGTTTTCGTAGATATAAGTCCTTTCCCTCTTTCTTTCTTTGGGGTATAGGCCTAGTATCATTAGATCAAAAAACATGCATAGTTTAGTAACTTTGGGGGTATAATTCCAAATCGTTTTCCAGAACAGTTGGACCAACATCTAGCTCCAACAATGAGTATAACTGTTTTTCCATGGCCTCTCCAACAGTTATCATTTTCCTCTTTTATTGTCATATTCACCAATCTGATGAATATGAAGTAGAATCTCCAATGATGCTTTAATTTGCATTTTCTAATGATTAGTGATTTGAAGCATTTTTGGTAACTTAAATTCTTCCTTTGAAGATTGACTATTCATATTGGGGTATGACTCTTAGTCTTATAATCCTCATATATCTTGCATAGGAGATCTTTGTCAGAGAAACTAATGGCAAAATCCCCACCTCCTTACTTGTTTTCCTTCTAATTTTAATTGCGTTGGATTTGTCTGTGAAAAACTTTTAAATAATCAAAAGTATCCATGTTATCCTCTGTGACCCTTTCTTTTGTTTAGTCATGAACTCTTCCCCCATTCATAGATCTAAAAAGGAGTTTCTTCTTTGCTGCTCTAATTTGCTCATATAGCTTATAGCTAGTGCTTCTAGAACTGTTAAAAAGTAGTAGTGATAATGGGCAAATATGCTTTACCCTTGATCTTATTGGAAAGACCTTCAACTTTTCTCCAAAAGCTGCTTGCTTTTGGATTTAGATAGATACTATTTATTATATTAGGGAAAATTCCATTTATTCCTATGTTTTCTAGAGTTTTTAGCAGAACCAGATCTTGGGTATTGTCTAAAGCCTTTTCAGCATCTATTTATATAATCACATGCTTATTTGTTTTTTACAACTTATATTAACATGACATATATTTTAAAGTAGTTGAACCAAAGTATGCCTTATAAAATCCAAATTAGTAATAGTATATAGTATAAATATTTTGTCATAGTGTATTTGCTAAGATTTTATTTAAAAATTTTGCCTCAATATCCATTAAGGATATTAGTATGTAGTTTTTTTCTTCTTTGTCTTTCCCTGGTTTTAAAACAAAACCATATTGGTATCATAGAGATGAGAAGTGTGTCTTTATTTCCTATAATTGCAAATTGTTTATATAATATTGGAATTAATTGTTCTTTGAATGTTTGATTTGTATAACTATTAATTGCTATAGTTTTTTCTTTGGGAGCTCATTTATGGCTTATCCAATATATTTTTCCAACATTATGTTATTTAAATAGTTGATATGTATTTTTACAATTATTTACTCATTTCCCCCAAGTTATCAGTTCTTTAGTATATAATTGGCCAAAATAATTTCTATAACTTTATTTCTCCTTGAATTGTTGTGAATTCCCCTCTCTCTCAAAAAAAAAAATCAGATGAACTAATTATCTATTTTATTAGTTCCCCACCCCCACCCCAACCCAGTTTCTATATTTATCTATATTTTTTGGCTTCAATTATTATCCTCTTTTTTAATTTTCAGAATTTCTACTCTGCTGTTTAGTTTTTTCTTTTGTTGTTGTTGCTGAAGTTTTTTTTAATTGTGTGCCTATTTCATTGATTTATTCTTTCATTCTCTTGTTGATGAAAGTATTTAGGATATGAAAATTTCCTTAAGAATTGTTTTAGCTACATCCTATAAATTTCAGTATGTTGTCTCATTATCATACTTTTTTATGAAATTTTGTTTTATTTTCATGCCTTATTCTTTTACCTATTAGTTCTTTAGAATTATTTATCTTAGCCCCCAATTCTTTTTCCTCAAAAGTTTTTTATTGAGTATAATTTTATTTCATTGTGATTGAAAAAGGATGTATCTAATATTTATGCTTTTCTACATTTTTTGTAAGATTTATGCCCAAATAGTTGGCCATTTATTGTGAAGACGTCATGTATAGCTGAAAGATATAGAAATTCCTTTCTATTTCCACTAAATAATCATCAGAGACCATCTCTAATGTTTATAAAGATCTATTTTGGTCCTTGACTTCTATCTTATTTTTTTGGTTAGATTTATCTAGATCTAAAAAGGATTCATTAAGTTCTCCCACTACTACAGTTTTTACTATCTACTTTTCCCTTCAATTTGATCAATTTTCCCTTTTAAATATTTAGATGCTATGCTGTTAGATGCATATATTAAATACTAAACTTTTTCAGCTACCCATGGCACCTTTAAAGCATAATATATACTTCTTGTTTATCTTTTTTTATGTCAATTTAAACTATTGCCCTATCTTTTTTTTGTAATCCTTACTTTCTGTCTTAGAATAAACACAAAGGCAAAAAAAGCAGTAAGAGCTAGGCAATTGGGGTTAAGTGACTTGTCCAGGGTCGCATTAGGAGTGACTGAGGCCAAATTTGAACCCAGGACCTCCTGTCTCTGGGCCTAGTTCTCTATCCACAGAGCACTTAGCTACCCCTATAGTCCTATCTTAAATCATAATTGCTATGCTTGTTTTTTTTTAGGTCAGCTAAATCACAATAAATGAGGACCTCTAGGTCCTAATTTTAATTCTGTGTGAATATTCAAATTTCAAGTGTGTTTCTTATAAACAAAATATTATTGGGTTCTGTTTTCTGATCCATTCTGTTATCCACTTATATTTTATAGATTGAGTTCATCCCATTTATGGTCATAGTTCAGATTGTTAATTGTGTAGTTCTCTCCATACTGTCTCTCTCTTTTTTTTTTTACTTTTTCATCTCTTTGCTTCTACCTATTACCTTATTACAAATAAGAAGATGGCAAAAGAGAAATCTGACCTGTTGATTTGTAAATGGAATTATCTGTTTCCTTTCTGTTGTAGCTTTTCTCTTCCCATTATCCTACCCGATCTCAGGTTTTTAATTCTTCTTGTTTTTCCTTGAGTCCAAACTTGATGCTCCTTTCTCCAACATTCAAGGTTTTCCTAATCTTCCTCTTAAACTCTTTACTCCTTTCTTGTCATTGTCCCCTCCTATATCCCTTTTGAATTTAATATATTTCTATATTGAGACCTTTGTCAGTGACACTTTATCTAATTGTGTTCAATCTTTATCTGGTTCAGATGAGAGTAAGGTTCAATATTCCCCCCACTCCCACTCCTTTCTCTTTGATTATATGATTATATACTCATCATTTTATGTATCTCTGTTAGATGTGGTAATTTCCCTCTTCTTTCTCTTTGCTTTCCCAATATAGTCTCCTGTCCTTCCCATTTCTGTCTTCACCTGAGATTATTTAGGGTTAAATGACTTCCCTTGGGTGGCACAGGTAAGTCTGTGGTCAGATTTCAAATTGGGTCCTCCTGACTTCAGGCCTGGCACCCTATACATTGTGCCACTTAGCGGCCTCCATTTTCTTCAAATAAACAAATGTATGTACTTTTCTATGTTTCTCTTGGCTCCTGCAATTCCATTTCAAAATATCTACTTAGTTCTGGCCTTTTATTTTATCAGAAATGCTTGGAAATCTATTTCATTAAAGATCCATTCTCCCCCTATAGGATCATACTTAGTTTTTCCAAATGGGTTATTTTTAGTGGTAATTCTTTATCTTATGCCTTCTGGAATATCATATTCTAAGCTTTCCTCTGCTTTATAATGGTACCTGCTAACCCTTTTGTGATCTTTACTGTGGTTTCTTGGCACTTGAACACTAACTTTTTGGCTGCTTATAATAAAAATAAAAACAAAAACAACTCTTATCTTCTTTCTAGTATCAGCTAGGAAGTATCTAAGTTCAAATTTAAACCCACATCCTCCCAACCCTGAAAGCTCTGGAATTGGCCTATGACATTCCTTGGAATTTTCATTTTGAGTTTCAGAAAATCAGTGGAAATTCTTTCTACTCTCACTTTACACTCTGATTCTAAGAGTTTTGGGCAATTTTCATTTATATTGCTTTGAAATGTTGCAACCAGGTTTGCTTTTAAAAATCTTAAGTCCTGATTTGATTTGTTCATTCATGCATTCATTAATTGATTGACTGATTTATAGTCATAACTTCAAGGGAGTACAATAATTCTTAAATTATCTTTCTTTGACCAATTTTCTTTGTCAAATTTTTCTTATATTTTATTATATCATGTTACATTTTTTCTTTTCCTTTTTAAAATTGATTTTCAATATTTCTTGTCTCATTAAGTCAACATTTTCTGTTTTATGCCTTCTTAGGTGAAATTTTCTACTGTTTACTCCAAAGTATCTTGTATTTCTTATTTCATTTCTACCAGATAATCTTGTAGGACATTTTTTTTCTCTGAATCTTCTTTACTTGGAGTTATTGTGAGCTCTCTCTCTTCCTCAGGGTTTATTCTTGGATGCCTCTCAGTCCAAGTAATTTTTTTTTCTAGGCAATTTGTTATTTCCCTTGGTTTGCTCCTCTTAGCAATTTCATTTGCTAAAGGCCTGTGCTTGGAACAAGCTTAACTCCTGAATTCCTGAATGGCAAGGGAGGTCCCTGATTGTCCCTGAGGATGGTGGCCAAGACAAGGCCCTTCCTTCAAGAGACTCCAGAGAGCTCCAGAGTTAGGATCTGCCTGCACCTTCCTCTTGGCCCAGGATTCCAAAACCTGCTGAATTAATAATTCTGCCTGAGGTCCATCCTTTTCTGCCTGAGGTCCATCCTCCCTGCTTCTGGATTAGAGATTGCTCTTTTCTTTGGGTGAGGGGTTCCTTTTTGCCACAGTACTTAAATGTTTCTTTCTGCTATTAAGCTTGGCTTGAGACGCTTCCCCACTGCCAATGCATCTTTACCTAAGGTTCTTCTCCTGTCACTGGGCTCCAGGACTCTGCTGGGAGCCCTTCTGCAGGTGCCCTAACACTGCTTTACATTTTCTACCTACCCTGGCCTGTCTACTTCAGGATTTCTGTAGGATTTCCCAGGTCTTTCTGTGCTACCCTGGGCTGGGTAGAGGAACCCAGAGGTAATTCTTTTTATTGCTGGCTGGTTTTTTTTTTTAAACTTGTTTATTTAAAAGTTTTACTAGGGTGTTTGTGAGGGATCTGGGCTCCTCTAGGTATACTTCCATCTATCCCTTTCTATTTTCATCATCTTACTTCCTAAATTATTTTAATAGTCTTCTAACATCTTCTCCCAAGATGAACACATCTTCACTTCAATTTATCCTGCACTTGTAACCATACTAATGTTCCTATGGACATGTCTTTTTAAATAACATTCCCCTTCTTAAGAATCCTTGAGTGGTTTTATGCCACTGAATAAATTTCATACTCATCTGTGGGTCATTCACTCTCCATCATATGACTTGAATCAACTTTTTCTTTTACTATTTCTTATGCATACTTATAAGAAATATAATCTAGCCAAGTTTATCTTTCCATAATCTCCTAAATATTCAGAGGAAAGAGCTCTGGATTTGCTGATGGAGTTTCTGGGTTTGAATCTTGGATCTACTGCTTAACTATTTAACCTTTGCAAATCACTTAACCTTTCTGGGCCTCGGTTTTTTCATTTGTATAAGAGACAAGATGATTTCTAGGTCCTCTTCCTTGAACTAAATCTATGATCCTATGATCCTTTCAAAGTTCAATTTTTTGGGGCAGCTGGGTAGCTCAGTGGATTGAGAGCCAGGCCTAGAGACGTCCTAGGTTCAAATCCGGCCTCAGACATTTCCCAGCTGTGTGACCCTGGGCAAGTCACTTGACCCCCATTGCCTACCCTTACCAATCTTCCACCTATAAATCAATACACAGAAGTTAAGGGTTTAAAATTTAAAAAAAAAAAAAAAGTTCAATTTTTTTCCATTCTATTTCCCTTTTTTGAACATCTCCCTTTAAGGCCCAGCTCAACTACCATATCATTCATGAAGCCTTTCTGACACACTGTAGGAGCTTTAAAATATTTATTTGTATCTTTATTATTTATGAAAAAATTATACATACTCTCTTCTCAGTTTTAACCTCATCACTGTGTATCACACTTTTTTATAGCCTCCATAGAGTTTCAAATACAATAATATTCAATAAATACTTGGGAGTAGGGATTGTTGCTTTCTTTGTACTTGCATTCCATTGTGCCTGGCACATAGTGAATTATTTATTTGTTTGTTTTAACCTTTAACTTCTGTGTATTGGCTCCTTGGTGGAAGAGTGGTAAGGGTGGGCAATGGGGGTCAAGTGACTTGCCCAGGGTCACACAGCTGGGAAGTGGCTGAGGCCAAATTTGAACCTAGGACCTCCCATCTCTAGGCCTGACTCTTAATCCACTGAACTACCCAGCTGTCCCTACATAGGGAATTATTAATAAATACTCATTGAATGAATTTCTAGATGGCTAGAGAAATAACTTTTATTCTATTTAAGTAAACTGTCTTTCCTATTTGGTGATTTGTTAGGTTAAATTTGATAAGGAATGAAAAATTCTGGTTCAATTGGAGGAATCTTCTCTTTCCTGTAATTTTATTAGGAATAAATTCCTAAAGTAGTCAACTAAACTGCTACTCTCTAGTTATCTTAATAATTTGTGAAGGTTTGAAAAGGTGTTAACTCACCTTGTCTTAGGTCCTTGCTTCCCTGTTTATTAAAAATGTATTAAGTCACCCCCCCATGTCTTAAATCCTTCTGAATTCCTTGTTTATAATTTTTTCTGTGATGAAATGTTGTGAGCCAAAGCCTTAAAATAGTCAAGCCTTAAGCATGACAAAGTCAGATTTTCCTTCCTAAGTGGGGCACAAACAATGTTATTTTTGATAACCCTCCAAGAGCTGGATTTTGGTCCCTGTGTGTCCTCTTGGCCCACTTGGCCATGATCTTCCCAGTTGGAAGTGCTCATTTTTCTTATGATCTTGTACTTCAAACTCCTATCATTTAATTTTTATTAGAATTCTATTTACCTCTCTATTGCTTACCCCCTTGGCCCAAGAACAGATCTGGAACTATAAGTACTATTTAATCAACAAAAGCTTATATTTTTAACATTATACTTTATCTTTTACAAAATGCTTTAGGTATATAAATTTGATTCTTACAACCCTGTGAAGTGATATATTTTAAACATGAGAAAACAGACTCAAGGAAAGGGACTTTCTCAAGGTAATTGGGCAAAGCGGTGTAAATGCTAGGATTCATTTCTGGGCTCTGGAATTCCTAGTGCAGGGTTGCTTCTCCTATTGCCATTATAGTTTTTGCTGGAATGAGGGTCCAGATTCGAAATAAGGAGAGAATGCCGCAGGGGAGTTGTTGGGGAGGCAAAATTTCAAGCAGAAACTGGCCTAGTTTAATTTGTTTGCTATTCTTTGTTTATTTAGTACATAGTTTTGAACCCGTTTTCTAATATTTTTTAAATTAGGCCTAGTTTTCACCCCCAAGCCATGACTGTGAGGGCAGCACAGTAAAGGGTGCATAGTAGGTGCTCAATAAAGTGCTTCCTCAGTGACTGAAGGAAATGGGCGTGAAGTTAGTGAGAGGGTCAGTTACAACAGGGGAGCCCCGGCAAAGAAGAGAACGGTAGGGAGAAGCCGTTCTGCCCCCACCCCCAACAGTCAAGTTTTTAAAAAAGCCCGCCCGAGGTGCCACGCGCCGCAATCCGTTGGGAGCGGTATCGAGAGCGCGCACTCCAGCCCCAGGGAAGCGCGCCCACCCCGCAAGGCTTCCTAGGCTAAGAGGTGGAGCCCGCCTCAGCAAAGGAAGGGAACGAAGCGGCGCAGGGAGGGGGAAGAGGTAAGAACGCGCGCGCCACGGGGCGCGCCCACACCGCGGCCTTTGAAAAAAAAAAGGGAGGGGAGAAATGTTGCAAAGAGAAGACCGGCGATTGGGCGACATCCCACGTCCTTCAAGGAGGAGGGGCAAACGCGACCGGGACAATCAGGAGTGAACGGCTGAGGAGGTGGGACATTAAGGATCCCGGCGGCGCGCGGCGGGCGGTGATTGGCTCTTGGCTCGGCGCGTCGCTGCAACTGGGAGACCTGCGCGCGCCACAGGCTGAAGACCGAGGGGCGGGGGTAAGAGGCCGGAAGAGAGCGCGAGAGCAAGGGCGGGTGTTGCGCAGTGGAGCGCGCGGAAGGTGGCGAGTAGCTGAGAGAGGCTCCGATTGGCTGACGACTGGCGGGGCCGGCGAGCGTCGACAGTGACGCACGCCTCGGGGTGGGTGCGCGCGCGTCCAGCGGCCTCTTTGTGTGGTGCCCAGAAAGGGGAACGGAGGCGGCGGCTGAGGGAGCTATCGGCAGCGGCGAAGGCCTTGGTTGGGTTTTTTCTACCCCCCTTATCCTCGGCTCGCCCCCTGACCGGCTCCTTCTCCCCTCCCTCCCCCCCTTCCTTCCTCTTCCCTCCCCTTCCCCTCACGCGCCCCTTTCCCTTACCCCTCCCCCGCGGGGGCCGGGCGGCAGTGACCGGGGGACCGGCGGCCGAGTGAGGCCTGAACTGAGCGAGCGGTAGCGGCGGAGCAGTCGAGCGCTTAGTTGGCGAGGGGAAGGCCGAGGCTGCAGAGATGGAGAACTCGCAGTTGTGTAAGCTGTTTATCGGCGGCCTCAATGTGCAGACGAGTGAGTCGGGCCTGCGCGGCCACTTCGAGGCCTTCGGGACCCTGACGGACTGCGTGGTGGTGGTGAATCCCCAGACGAAGCGCTCCCGCTGTTTCGGTTTCGTGACCTACTCCAACGTGGAGGAAGCAGACGCCGCCATGGCTGCCTCACCCCATGCTGTGGACGGCAACACAGTCGAGCTGAAGCGGGCCGTGTCCCGGGAGGACTCGGCCCGCCCCGGCGCCCACGCCAAGGTGAAGAAGCTGTTCGTGGGAGGCCTGAAAGGGGACGTGGCTGAGGGCGACCTGGTGGAGCATTTCTCGCAGTTCGGCACGGTCGAGAAGGCGGAGATTATCGCCGACAAGCAGTCGGGCAAGAAACGTGGTTTCGGCTTCGTTTATTTCCAGAGCCACGACGCAGCCGACAAGGCCGCGGTCGTTAAGTTCCATCCTATCCAGGGCCACCGCGTGGAGGTGAAAAAGGCCGTGCCCAAGGAGGATATCCACCCTGGCGGAGGGGGCGGAGGCGGTTCCAGGCCCTCCCGGGGCGGCCGCGGCGGCCGCGGCCGCGGCGGAGGCCGAGACCAGAACGGGCTTTCTAAAGGCGGCGGCGGTTACAACAGCTACGGCGGCTACAGTGGCGGCGGCGGCGGCGGCGGCTACAATGCCTACGGCGGCGGCGGGGCGTCCTATGGCGGCAGCGATTACGGCAACGGGTTCGGCGGCTTCGGCAGCTACAGCCAGCACCAGTCCTCGTACGGGCCCATGAAGAGCGGCGGCGGCGGCGGCGGAGGGGGCAGCAGCTGGGGTGGTCGCAGTAACAGTGGACCTTACAGAGGTGGCTATGGCGGTGGGGGCGGCTATGGAGGCAGCTCCTTCTAGAAATAGAAGAAGAAAAAAAAAGTTCCCGGGGGGTGGGGGAATGCTGTAGGGGCAGCTCCTTTTTAAAGCCCCACCCGAAAGTTCAACTCCCAAAAGTCCTTTCCCCCCTCTCACCATTCTCCCTTTTGCCCTTGGGGGGGACAGCTCCTTCTGCAGCCTCTCTTTGGGGGCTTTGAATCTACTCGCCTGCCACCTTCTCTCTGTCTCCCCTTCTTATGAAAATGGACTTGGCCCCACATACACATTTTTGTGTTACAGTCATTGATGGACTCTATTTTTTTATTATTACTTGGACCTTGGTCGTTTTTATACTAGCAAAATGTCTTGTTTTGATTTGTGTTCTTTTGGTTTTTGTTTTGTTTTTATTTTATTTTTTATTTTTTTTTTGGTTTTGTTTTTTTTGGGGGGGGAGGGGAGTGTCTTGCTGATTCTGTAGCAAAACCTGGGAGGGGTCGGGGCGGGGGGAGTTTACTTTGTTGTAAGGACTTGATACCTGGCTACTGCGTTTTTCTATGAAACCTACTTGGATCCCATGACTGAAATTTGGAAGCATATGTACAAAAATCATTTTTACGTTTTATTTTTAATAAATCATTGTGTTTGACCGTAAATGTCTAACATTTTTTTCCTAGGATCCATTCCGTACGGTTTAAGGGATTTTAGTTTTGAATTTTTTTTTCGTGTTAATTCTTAATGTGTACTTAGAGAAATTTTAAAAGGTCCTGGTGTTCTTATTTTCCTGTTGCCCTGCTAGTGGCTTTATTGGATTTTATTCCTTCAAGACAAAACTTTTGAAGTACTAATTGGTGGATGTGGCTTGTTTTTTTTTTTTGTTTGTTTTTTTGTTTTTTTTTTTAAACAAAAACAAAAAAAACTTCACTTAAGTTACTGTTCATCCACCATCTTGTACTAAGTTGTTTGCTTGCCACCCTATGACATGGCTGGTCACTTTCTATGAATTTTTTGTCAACGTATGTACTGTGTAGTTCTGAAGAAATAGTTTGTGTTAAGCATGTGTTTTCATTCATATAAACTGTTAAAAATTTCAGATGGCTTAGTTTCAGTCCTCTTATTGGTTTGGTTTGACTGTAATGACTCGTTACAAGTAAGGGTTATTATCAGAAATAATAACCTAAATGCATTTTTGTATTTTCTGAGCAGGTTAAACTTTTTCCCTTTCCACTTACCTGAACTATTGTCCTCATTAAACCCCCTCCCCCATTAGTTCTTTGTAGCACCATCTACTGGCAGAATGGCAGTACCTCTGCAATACAATTTAATTAAAAATTGTTTGGTTTAAGTAAATTGCACTAGACTTGTATGTTTTGACATCAGAAATACCTGTGTAGACTCAGAAGTTACATGTTTACGTATAACTTAAAAGGCTTCACAGGAATATAGTGAACATAGTTGTCCATATCACTACAGCCCACACTACATAAGAATTGAAAATGTAAATTGCTATGCATAGCTTGGGCAATAGCCCTAAATTGCTATGAAAAATAGTGAGCCAGCTAAGTGTAAGGTGCAAGTTGTAAAGCAAAATATCTGTATTCTGCTTGATAAACATGTATATTTGTAGCCCTTTCACGCAATAGAATTCAAGTTGTTGTTTATAAAAAAACAATGATAATGGGGACATTTGCCTTCTTGGATAGATATATAGAATAGCAACGTTTATGGATATTGCAAATAAAGAATTCAATTCTTTACATGCTTGAGTGAGATTATGTATGATCACATGGTGGGTGGGCTATAGATTATTCTAGAGTATTTAATTCCTGGTTTACTAGTACATATTTGGCCTTTTGAGGGCTTATTGTCATGGCTAAAATTAAAACTAATAAGGTCTTGAAAAAGGGAAATAATTAGGTCTTAACAGTAAAAAAAAATTTATAAGCAAACTAACTCTTAAAACAGTGAGATTTCTAGTTTTAACTTTTGGCAAAAAAACATTAGGTCAGGAAGAAATGAGATTTTTAAATAGTTTTGGGGAAATATTAAAACTTAATACCCTTATTTGACAAAGCTGGTTACACAAATTTATAAAACGTCATACATAGTGTGCCACATCAAATGAAATTAGTTGCACATGCTATATTTTGCACATTAACAAACAACAGCATTGTTTATCTCAGTGTTTTTGCATAATTAAGCTTTTACTTTAGTATTTTAAAAGTTTTAAGGAATACCTTCATCCAAAGCATACCTCACATTTGTCAATTAGTTAAAAGTTTGTATTTTTAGGACAAATCTTGTACTTCAAACGTACATTGTGATGGGTCTCAATTTTTTACAGTTGAGTTGGGCAAAATAGTTGATGTCCTGAACAATCAAGCTGTGGAGCTAAAAGAGAAAATTATTGTCTCAAGTCTAGTGGTTCTCTGGGTCAATTTTTTGGGGAAGGGCCAATTTCTAAAGTAAGAGTTCTGAATACACATCCCCTTTTTTTTTTGATGATTGGGGAGGGAGGGGAGTAGTGGGAGAGAGTAAGGAACCTTAAAAGTCAAGTCAAATTTTTGTTAGCTGTGCTATCTATGTATTTTCTGAGTGTGGTAGTTAAAAATAACTTGGCAAATATATGATTGTTAAATAGCTCTTTAGACAAACTAGTGTTAAGTCAATTTTGTGGTAGCCAACAGTTTAGGATAATCTGTGACTCCTCCCATTTTCTCCCTTGGAGTCCATTCTTGACTGTATTTAATTTCCTTGTTAATGTTCCACACCTGTTTTTAACAAAATCTTTAATAAATTAGGCCTGTTATTCTAGTGAAGGAAAGTGAGTACAATGATTACTTTCAGCCTTTTTTTGTGTCCTTTATTTGTAAAATATTGCAAAAGTGAGTTTCAATGTGGGGTTTTGTGAGATCTGATTCCATATTTGCCTCCTTCCAATGTATTATAGACCTTTTTTACATCTATATTGCTTCAAAGGGGGTGGGGGGATAAAGCATTCCAAAGTTTTGTGTAGGGTTCTACATAAAAATAACAAAAATGGAATTAAAATTTGGCCTAAAATCTTTATGCTTACTTACAGTTCTCTAGTTGAAAAGGTAATTTTATCACATTTAAATGATGCTGAGATTCACACTTTTTAGTTAATTGAAAGAGAAAATGGACACATCCATTTTCAAGATGTAATTTTTAAGAGCTTACTAAGATCAGAAGAATAAATTTGAAATTAGTATGTGGATATTGCCAAAATATTGTCATCTAAACCAGTAGGTATATCTATTTCTAATATTCAGTATTAATCTTTTTTTTCTCATTGATAATTGCTTTTGAGATTTTTTTTAACCACATCTGGTTGATTTGGAAATGGTCATTTGGATATTTGACTGACAGTAGTGCCTGTGTAATAGGACAACTCTTCAACAAAGACTCAAAGTGTTGAGTGTCTTCCTTTTAGTTGAGTGATAAAAAAAGTTTTGTCAGTGTGGGGGATGAGTGGGGACACAAAAGACAACAGAGGAATTATTAGGACAATTTTTGCCCATGGAAGTAAATTCTTAACTTTCTGAAATTAGCGGTGAGAATAAACTAAGACCTTTGTCTCTGTAGAGAGACTGTTTTAGCAACATTACAGACTGCTTATTACAGATGTTTCCTAGTCTGCCTTGAATTACTTTGTAAAGATGCACATTGAAGTTTAATTATTTTTAATAATAAATTGGCACAAGCAAATTCATTCTCAGCCCCTGAAATAAATGTAATTTCTATGCCTAGAATTCTAGAATGTTAGAGCTGAAGGAGGCCTTGAATTCATCTATTACAACCCCTTTGTTGTATGGATTAGGAAACCTTTAGATTATGCTGCCCAAGATGACACAGGTAATATAGTCAGGATTAGATTTCTAGTCATATACCTAGTCCTGTGTACTAAAGAGGAATAACAATGGAACCATCTTTCAGGATATTAGTGTCGCTCATTTTGAGCAGGTAAACACTTTTTTCTTGGTCAGTAGGTCTGAGTTCATGAGGTTTAAGGTTTTCAAAAGTACTTAAGTTGGTGATGGCAAACCTATGACACTCGTGTCAGCACTGACACATAGCCATTTTTGATGACATGCGGCCGCATACAGAGAAATATGGGGCTGCATGCCAAAGATGAAACATTTGCTGTAGTGAAGTGTAGACACTGCACTATAGATTAAAATTCTACCTATATTAATTTACCTATTTTGGTTTATTAAATACAGTTATATATTACCATTATACATTTTTATGTATAATTTTTATGTATATTTTATACATTATACTGTGAAATTATGATTTTTTTCTCAAAGTGACATACCACCCCCAAGTTATGCTCATTTTTTTAGCAAATTTTGACACACCAAGCTCAAAAGGTTGTCCATCACTGGCTCAAGTGAAACTACTTAACCTACTACTTCGGTTACTTAGGCAATGTGTTTCAACTCTACCTACTCAGAAAGAACAAAGCTCCAAAGCATCCTTAGTTTCCCTGAGGAAATCTTGAGAGTTTTATTTTCTCGTAGTTACTACCAACAATGACAGAACAAATAACCCAGTGAGGCTTATAAAGCTATATCATCAGATCAGTGCAATAGTTTTCATTACATAATAGTATCTCATAATCCAAGGCATTCTGCTTAAAGCATACAAAGCATTTATAAATCTTTTGAGTAGATAGTGAAAATCCCCATTTTATAGATTTGAAAACGCAAAGGTAAAATTCCAAGGTCACTAGGTGATAAGTGGCAATATAGAATCTTTTTTAAAACCTTTCTGCCTTAGTAACAACTCTTCAGAAGAGCAAGGCTAAGCAAATCAGGTTAAGTGAAGTCCAAGGTCACACAGGTAGGAAGTGTCTTGAGATCATATTTGAACCTAGATCCTATGACTCCAGATTCAATGCTCTGTCCACTGAGCCACCTAACTACCTCAATACTAAAGTTTCAACTTCAGTTTCCTGACTCTAAAGCCAGTGCTATTTTTTTCTACTATACTATGATTTTTTAAAACCCTTCTTTCTTTGAATCAATACTGTGTATATTGTTTCTAAGGCAGAAGAGGGGTAACAGCTAAGCAAGGGGGCTTAAGTGACTTGCCCAGGGTCACAGCTAGGAAAAGTCTGAAGCTAGACTTAAACCTAGGACCTCCTGGCTCTCAATCCACTGAGCCATTTAGCTACTTCCTATAATGTCTTAAGAATTACACATTTTCTATAAATATCATTTAATCTGAACAATTCTGGGAGAGATATGTAGTGCTAGTGGTATGTCTGTTTTACAGATCCTAAGTCAGTGTAATGATTTGAAATAAAAAATTTGTAGTTTGCATATGACACTTGCTATTTAGTATAATTTGAAAAACCTGCCCTGGATCCCATCCCAAAAGGTCTAGTTAGATAAAATTCATCACTGAGCCCCTTCTCTAAATGAGTACTGACCATTTTTCCCATGGCCTCAGTTTAAAATTTTACAATCAGTTCTTTACTCTTCTACCACTCCGATATCCAATCATTAGTCACATCCCTTATGTTACTTATTTTTCATTTCTCACCAAATAATTCAAATTCTTATCACCATAGGCCTCAGTTTTTTATAGCTTCTGAACCATACTTTTCTAATACAACTTGCATATAACTTCAGCATTAGTCTTGGGGCTGTAAGATTTAGATTAGGAAGACACCTTAGAAGTCATCTAGTTCAATCCCCTCATTTCATCAATGGCCTGGAAACTGAGTCCCAGAGAATATAAGTCGATTGCCAAGTTCAACACAACTGTGAAGCAAAACCAGAAATTGAACCCAAGTCCTCTGACTCCAAATCTTTGCTTTATATAAAACACTGTTATTATCATATCTTTGCTTAAAAACCCGAAATGATTACCACATATATTCAGTTATTCTGGTATTAAAGACTCTGTGATCTGGTAGTCCCAATTTGCCTTTTCAGCCTTAATTTTCACTATTCTGCCATATGGTTCTTTTCTAGTCTAGAATAAAAAGAAAGAGCAGGGGGAGGTTAGGTTCATCGCACACTCAAAATTCTCTGTCTGGAATATTATTTGTGTTCTCCATTTTCCCCACTTCCATCCACCACATTTTTATTAGTCAGAAGGCAAACTCATCCTTGACATATCAATTAAAATGTCATTTCTTTTATTCTTCCCTTTTTTCCACTGTTCTCATTTTGTACCAGTCACATAACCATTACAACGAAAGGAAGCATGTACCATGTCTTAACATTTCTTGAAGACTGAATTTTTGTTCACTTCTGATTACCCATGGAACCTATAGGGTACATAATTGTTTAAATACTTGACTTTGGCCCTCTTTCATTTTTATTTTGCCTGGTTGATATCCTAAAGAAATTACATGTAGTCATTTTATCTATATAATAGCTTTATTCCTTTCAAAACAATTGCATTTTTTAAGAACTTCAATGTTATGAGGAAATGCTTTTAAGTTATGGTGATGCTGATGTAAATTATCTGACAAAAATTAGGTAAATTGCCTCTAAAAGGCTCGTGTTCAGAACCAGAAAGGACTTGAGAAATCATAAAATCTAATCTCTTTTTGCTACCCCTCTCCCAACATACTCCATTTTATAGAGGAAAAAACTGATATGAAGGTGGTTAAGTGGTTAAGCCCAAAGTCATATAGAGTCTGATTTGAACAGAAATACTCTGATTTAAAATCCAGTGCTCTTTTCACAGAAGCACATTACCTCTCTATCAAATACTGGATACTAGTGTGCTTGATTTCCCTATACTTTGAAAGACTTACTCATTAAACTCAGATCATAAAGGACTAAGATTTAGTAAAAGTTATTTAAACAGTTTATTCACAAAGTTTGCATAGAATTCAAGCAGAGTCATAAGATCTAAGAAAAATAGATTATTTTGCCCTGGTCAAACGTGTGTGTGTGTGTGTGTGTGTGTGTGTGTGTGTGTGTGTGTTTTGAGTGAGAAAAATTTCACTATCGAATTTTGATCTAAATTATCTTTAATTTGTCTTTAAGGAAAATACATAGAGCTATGTATGCACAAATAGTAGACAAAAGCAAGCAAAAAGAGGTTTGTATATAAACTAGAATTCAGGCTGTCCAAAGGGCCACCAGGGAGTATTAATGACATTTGCAGGGTCTGTAAATTATAATTTGAAACTAACAAAGAAGTGGGTGGCAACTTAGTTCTGGGATAAGCCCATCCAGCAATTGCATTAGAGAAATGAATCATCTTTGGTCTTAAGTGCTTAGGAACAGAAACATTAAATGAATGTTGAATGGACACGAAATGCAAACAAAAAAGGTGACAAGATGAAAGGAACAAAATAAACCAAAAATATCATGGTCATAGCAGAAACAAAAAGTCACAGCATGGGGTAAAAAAGAATTATTAGGTGACCACATGGGCTTCTAAATTGCACTATCCAATCTCAATTATTGATCTTAATTTTTTTTCTTTATGGAATTTAAGGTTCTTCACAAAAATTAACACTCGAGTAAATCATCTTAAATCACAAGGGCTAAGTGGGACAGAGTCAAAATTTGTGAATTTACAGTTAAATTGAACAGCCCTTAGGAAAAAAGGAAAAATAACAAAAATGATTTTATATTCTTTCGCAGAGAATTTTTAAGATTTTTATCCTGGGAAAATTATTTAATTTGCCATGGTTAGTGATCTGCATATTCTCACATTTTCTTCTTTGGGAATAGAATAAATGAATTATTATTTTGCATAATATCTCCTCCCCATTTAAAATGATTTTTTTTATCTAGGGAAAAGACAAACATGAATCCTGGTCGTTTTGCAGTTAAAAAAATTTTGGAATTGTAACTAGAAGGTGACTAAAAAAAATTAGGACAGTTATAAAGTGTTAATAAAGAATATAAATTGGGAAATGTGAATTGCTCATTTAAAATTAACATGAATTTTTCAGCCAAAAAAGTAGCCTGAGTTTTAGCACATTTTCTATGTTCTTCTCGTGTTTAAATTTAGTCTGTTACTAAATATAAAAATGTGGGTGTATCTTGCTTAGAAAATAAAATTTAGTGCCCTGCTCCAGAAAGAGTCACATAGCTGGTTTGGAAAAATCAGATTATTTCAAGTCTACTCCTTGAAGATGTCAGACTTCCATGTAGTAAGAATTTAAATGCCATTAGACCAGGCTATAAATTCTTTACCTTAAAAAGGAGGTCTTTGAAAAGGCTAAATTCAAAATTATTTCAAAGCTAGAAAGTTTTAAAAGACCAACTGGATGTCAACATCTTTTTCTGCCTACTTGCTTATTTAAAACTAGATGGTTCTTTCTACATGTACATAAAGAAAGGAACCAGACTATGCTTAGACCAGTTATTCTTATTACTTTTCTATTTTGCATCCCTCCAATCAAAGTCTGGTTTGGGGCCTTTTTGACTTTTGTCTTAAATTCTAGGTATCTGAATTAATCTCCTATGTCTTCTACTTTCAAAGCACTTAATCCCACAAAACCAAACTAGACCACTTAGAATTTCCCAGTATTTATGTGTAGCTGTCTACCCACACTGTACCAAGCCAATAAATAGAAAGATGTAAAATTGGTTGTGTCTCATAGTTAATTCTGAGATCTTCCCCACTACTCGTTGTATATTTGTAAATATGAACACAAAACTTCAATTCAACCATCTTTTGATACTCGTGTGTGTGTGTTTGTGTGTGTGTGTGTGTGTGTGTGTGTGTGTGTGTGTGTTATTTGCCTTGTTTTCAGATAGGTAACAAATCCAGCAATATGGGGGAGGGGAAAGTGTATTAACCTACTAATTGGTAACTCCAAACTCTCCCCATACTAACCATCTAAAATATATATGAAAAAATATGACCAAAAAATTCCATGTAATTCATCATTATTAAAACTTTATGGACATGAGTATGATGTTAATTAGAAAATAAATATAAGCATGCATATTGGGGGGGAAAACAATGGGTAGAAAGGACTCAGAGAAGAGGGAATGCCTTTGTTTGGCTCCATGTATGGAAAAACCTTTTCAATCATCTTGCCTTGGGGGCATAGATTCCTTATCATTCATTTCACTCATAAGTATTGCATTTATTACATGAATAACAAGAATTATATCCTAATTACTAATAAAATAGGTTTAGATAAGACATGTCATCTTTGTCCTCATGGAACATATAAAGAGATGAGAATATGTAGGGAAAGTAATGTTCATGATTAGAAAAATGCTTTATTATGGCTTAAAAAACTACTTGGTATCATAACTGAAAGATATAGAAAATAGAATTAATAAATAAGCATTAAGCACACTTAAGTTTTTTCTACTACATTGGGCTACATTCTTAAAATATTTCCTACTATAAATAATAGCTTTCATACAAAACATTTTATATATTCAGAACAGTTCTGTGAGGTAGATCATAAAACCTCATTGCTTAGCTTTTTATATAGTGAAGATTCAGAATTGGCAAATATTGATCATAGAGAGAGGCCTGTTTAACTTTGGTTTATATTTGGATAGCAAATTATAGTCCTAGCATCAATTATACTGCTGGGAATTATTTTAAAACAATTTAAAAGCAAACTTTTTTCAGAAGCATCCACTTAACTATTTTAAAAATTATTATTTTTTTATACCTTGGTTAATTCCTAATGAATATTTTACTAAAACAAAATATAACCCTCCTTTGTAACCAAAAATACATTTAGGCAAAACTAACACATTGTCCATGTTTAACAATGAACTTTTGTTGAGAGAGGAGAAGCCTTCTTCTCCACTAACTCTAAAGTCAAGATTGATCACTGCATTTATCAGCATTCCCATGTTTTTCAGTCATTTATTATTATAATCCATTGTGCCAATTGATTTCTTAGTTTTGACTTTAGTTCTGATGGCTAGTTACTGGAAAAGTCAAGTCTGGTTTTGTATTTTATTAAGGCATTTTACGACATCTGTGATATCCTGAAGTTCTTTTGCAAAGAATCCAATAGAAGAATATTTGAAATCATTAAGTGGTATTATGTTTGATAAAACTTTGAATTGGGAATCAGGAACACTGAAGTTTAAGTCTGCCTTAGATAGTAATTGGTTGACCTTAAGCAAGTCATTTAACCTCTCTCAGCCTCAGTTTTCTCAGCTATAAAATGTAAATAATGTCTTTATTGGGTTGTTTTGAGGCTCAAACAAGTTAATATATATGTAAAGCACTTTGCAAATTTAAAAATGCTATTAAAATAATAGCTATTATTAACAATTATTCCAAAGTTTCAATGAATTCTTTGTATTTTTATTTCTTAGTGTGGAATAATATGTCATTATGCTGATGTTTCACAATTTGTTCAGCTATTCTCAACTTATGAGTATCCATTTTGTTTGCTGTTCTTTGCTACCACAAAAATGTGTTGCTGTAAATTTTTATATGTATGTCATTCATTCTCCATATCTTTGATTTCCATGGGTCATACTAGTGATTTTTCTAGTACAGTTCCAGATTTTTTCCCAGAATAATTGGACCAATTCATTGTTCCACTAACCACAGTGCATAAATGAGTCCAATTTCTTGCAGTCCTTCTAAACAACTACCATTTCTGTGGATTTTTTTTTTTGCTCTCTTTGACTGGTAAAGAGGCAAAACATCAGAATTTTTAAAATTTACATTTATGTTACTTAGTGATTTAGAAAATTCTTTCATATGGTTGTTGAGAGGTTGCATTTTTTCCTCTTGAAAACTTTCTGTTCATGTCTTTTCAACATTTACCATTTGAGAATGTTAACTGTTTACTTTCTGAAAAAATTATGCCTTTTAAAAAATAACTACTAACTATACCTCTTCCACCTCCATTATAATGAACCTAGAGAGAAAAACAGTAATGGAGAAATAACTAATATTTCAACTGACAATGACATATGCAACATCTCACACCTATTGTTCTTTACCTCCCCAAAGAAAGGAAAAAGTACACTTTCCTCATTATTCCTCTGGGGCCAAATTTGGTCATTATATTTATACAACACTGTTTTATTTTACTGTATTTTAAAATTTATATTAAAGTCAAGTATATTATTTTCCTAGTTTTGCTTACCTCATTCTAAATCCTTTCATACAATCTATCAACAGGCATGTATGTGCTACATACTGAGGACACAAAAACAAAACCGTCCCTACCTTCAAGAACACATGCTCATGTGTGGATAATAAATACAAAGTAGTTTTGGGAGAGAGAGCACTAACACTTTGAATCATCAGAAAATACTTCACATAGAAGATGGTGCTAAAGCTCCATTTTAAATGAAATAAGTCATTCTAAGTGACAGAAGTGAAGGAATTCATTAACATGAAAGATGCCCAGGACAAAGGCATGGAGACCAGGGATGGGAGTATTGCCAGTTTGGCTGGATAGGTGTATGTAGGAAAGGAGGTAATAGGCTAGAAAGGTAGGTTGCAGATAGGCTGGGAGCCTTAAAAGCCAAGTAGAGGGGTGTATATTTATCTTAGAAAGAATAAAGAAGCACTAGAGTGCAGTTAGTAGGGGAATACCTTGATTATACCTGCCCTGAGCTAAAGGAAAATAATTTGTAGCTGTTTAAAGAATATATTCAAATGGGAAAAGACTTGAAACAGGAAGATCAATTAGATGGTTATTGCAAAAGTGCTTCCATGTTTCCCTGGATTCTTCATCACATTTGTTATTTCTTATGCTACAATAATATGTTATTACAGTTATGCATTATCTTCCATCTTAATATCCACCCAATGCCCCCTCTCTGCAACTAAAAGTCTTAATTAAAGGGGTGCATTTTTTAATAACAACATCAATAATTCAATAAATTTGGATGGTCATGCAAAGGTATTATTTTTTTGTTGTTTCTAAAAAAAAGGCTTGTGTCCCATCCTCTTTTGTCTATTTCAGATAATAGATTTATCTAATGCTCTATGTAAACATTACCCCTTCATGTTTTTTAATACACATTTATGGGAAACAGCAAGTTCCAATTTCTTCTTCCTCCTTTCTACACTATTATATACCTTTTATTATATTCCTTTCTCTTCTTAAAACCCTTAGAACAAAACTAATCTACCCCAGGGCCTCTGTTTTTCATATTTAACTCTCTTGATACCCTTTGAAGATATTAAAGTTCTAAAGGGACTTGTCCAATGATTTCAAATTCTTTCTTTGACCTGTTTTCCATATAATTTATAAGATAGCCTATTAGAATGTTACCATTACATAACTCTTTATTGCTCAAATCAATTTACATTTCTCTTTTGATTGTGTTCCAGATTTCTTAGCTCTTGTTATTTCATCAGAAATGTTTAAATGCCCCCCTCCCCTTTTCCATTAAAAGTTAATTTCCATTTGCTTCCCCTCCTCCCCAATAAGGTTATACTTAGCTTTACAAATCTATCTCTTTTGCCTTTTTGGATTATTTTATTCTTAGATCTCTCATTTTTAGTGGAAGCTGTCAGGTCTTGTGTGATTCTGCTTTTATAATACCTTGATATTTAAACTATTTTCTGACTTCCTGTAGGTTTTTTTCCTTTGATGTGGGAGCTCTGGATTTTAGTTTTTACATGCCTAAGACTTTACTTTCTCTTTTGGGGATCCTTTCAGGAGATGATCCGTGGATTCAGTTTATCTTGTACTTGGGATACATAGATCTAGGTAATTTTCACTTATGATATATTTAAAATATGATGTTCAGGATGTTTTTTGAAGTCATGGTTTTCAGAGAATTAAATTATTTTGAACTCTCTTTTTTCTTGGCCTGTTTTCCAGGTAATTTGTTTTTTATATAAAATATCTTATATTTTCTTCTGTTTCTGAATCTTGATTTTCTTCTAATGTTTATTGTGATCTCACTGTTTTCAGTTTGGTCTATCCTAATTTTTAGGGATTCCATTTCTTGGGTAAAGAAGACCATTCTCAGTCTCTCAGTCTCTCTATCTGTCTCTCTGTCTTTCTCTCTATCTCTCTGCTTTTACTTCATCCTTGTGGAAAGTCCATTTTTCTTTCAGTTTCTGCGTGCAATTATTTAGGAGTTACCTTCTATTCCTTTTAGAGGATATTTCTTTGGTTTATTCATCTCTCAAACTTTAGTTTATGAATTGAGACTGGGCCAGGATCATCTTCCATCCCTTCCTACACTTTTGGTTTGGGTGATCTGCTCTGCTTGATCTTGCTTTGGTCACTTGGATTTCTGGACTAACCTCCACCTCCCAGGGTTTGACCCCCTTGACTCTTTCCTAGTGATGAATCTTTGAATCTTCTCTTGTGTCTCAGGACAGGGTGATAAGGTTGTCAGAGCCCTAGTACTTGGGGTATTCACAACTACTCAGCACTTCTAAGGTCCTGTCCTGATTGAAATTAAACTGAGATACAAAGTTCCAACCATATCAATTTGTTACCAAAGTGAAAATTTGCTAATAAATAGGGCCTCAGCCTCCTCAGTAAGCTAAGACCTCCAAATGATAGCCAACAGATCATTTTTATAGGCAAAAGGAGTAGCAGCCAGAAAATAGAAGGCATCATCATGTATGAAGAATACAATATAATTAGTTACAAAGTCATAGGTGTGGCAAACAATATGAATGGCTGGAAATTGGGAATGTGGGATTAGTAAGCACTTCTCCTTCCATCTTCCTAGGAAATTCCATCAACCTAGGCTATTTTACCACCTTAAACCTCTTTCAATAAACACTTTCATACTTATGGACAGAATGGAGTTTTGAGCCTCCAAATCTTTGGGCAAGATCCTGCTACAAATTTTGGTATGTTTTCCCGTAACAGTTAGAAGTAAAAATATTTATGAACAAGGAAAGACTGAAAAGAGAGGTAAAGAAAGATAAATGGGGGAAATACAATGGAGGGAAACACATACTTAGTAATTATAACTATGAATACAAATAGGATAAAATCATTCATAAAAAAGAAGATAACAGATTGGAATAAAAGCCAGAATCCCACAATATATGGTCTGTAAGAAACACATTTAAAGCAGTAAGACACACACAGAGCAAATGTAAAGGGATGGAATAGGATTTATTGTGTTTCACTCAATTTAAAAAGCAAGGGTAGTAATTGTGCTTTCAGACAAAGCAAAAGTAAAAATTGATCTAATTAAAAGGGATAAGGAAGGAAATTATATATTTATAAACAGTATTATAGACATTGAAGTGATAGCAATATTAAACATGTATGGACCAAATGACATAGCATCTAAATTGCTAAGGGAAAAGTTATATAAATTGTAAGAGGAAATAGGCAATAAAATTATAATAGTAGGGGATAGTAATCTTCCCCTCTCAGAGTTAGAATTAGAGAAATCAAATTAAAAAATAAACAAGAAAAAATTTAGACCTCTGGAGAAAACTGAATGGGAATAGAAATACCATTCTCAGTGGTATTTGGCACCTTCCCTAAAAATTAATCATATAACAGGACAGAAAAGCAGAAATTGTATATGCATCCTCTTCAGTCCATAATGCTATAAGAATTACACTCAACAAAGGGTTGAAGGAAAAAAAAGACTAAAAATTAATTGGAAACTAAATGATCTTATCCTAAAGAATTAGTGGGTCAAAGAATAAATCATAGAAACAATCAACAATCTCATTAGAGAATGACAAAAAGGGAACACATACCAAATATTGGATGCAACCAAAGCAGTACTAAAGACAGTATATAAATAACAGATTTCTCTCTAATTGTACAAGGACAACTAGTGGTATAAAGATAAGTTCCTTTTCATTAAAATGACTTATAGGGAAATTGAACTTTTAAACTTTACTCAAAGAGGAAGACTATTTCTGAACTTAATTCAAAGACAAAGAAACATGACTTAGGCCATTCAATGTTGGCAGTGATACAGAATAGGATATATTACAAATAAAATCAATTTTTATTTTCTCAGTCACCACCCTAAGGCTTTTTGAGGCGAACCCTCTGATTTTGTTGCCTTCAAATACAGAGATTTTCTGTTCACATGTGTTTCCGCCCAGTCTCTGGTCTCATAGGAAAGCCCAGAGCTGGTGCTAGCTATGTGAGCAGCCCCCTTTCCTATTGCCCTTGGGACTGATGTTTGGTGCAATTTGGGGGCTGAGAGAAGTCAGTTACCGTAGTTTATTATTAGATTTCTTGATTATTCAATATTAGTACTGAAATAATATTTTGGTTAGATGCCTCAGTGTCATAAGGAAAAAGCTTGGCAAAATATTATTTAAATATATTGTTGCATTATATAAATGTATTATAACACCATATCAATATATGTTAGTGCAATGATTCTCAAAATGTGATCCACGGACACCCCTCAGACCCTTTCAGGGGACCCTTAAGGTCAAAACTATTTTCATAATACTAGTTAAATGTTTTAATTTTTAATATAGCAACTATTGAAAGCTATAAACTACACAAACAAAACTCCTTGGAACCTCGATATATTTTACGAGTGTGAAGAGGTCCTACGACCAAAAAGTTTCAGAATTGATTTTACTGGGCTGAGTTTAAGGAACTAGGTTCAAGCCCAGCTTCTGATACATAGTAGGTATGTGACATTAGACAAATCACTTAACTTCTATAGAGTTTCTAAGACTATAAGTTGCAGAACAGTTGTTGATTTGCATTGACTGAGGGAATTTCTTCACCAGAAATTCCACACACCAATGAAATCACAGGCATCAACAACAACAATATCCATTTTGAATACCATACATGGTACCCCTTTCCTTTTTCTTTAAACCCTTACTTTCCATCTTAAAATTAATACTAAGTATTGGTTCCAAAGCAGAAGAATAGTAAAGGCTAGGTAATTAGGGTCAGGTGACTTGCCCAGGGTCACACAGCTAGGAAGATTCTGATTCAAATTTGAACTCAGGACCTCCCTTCTTTAGGCCTCTTAATCTGTTGAGCAAACTAGCTACTCATACCCATTTACTTTTTTTTTTTTAAAATCCTTACTTTCTATCTTAGAATCAATACTGTGTATTGATTCTAAAGCAGAAGAGCAGTAAGGGCTAGGCAATGGGGGTTAAGTGATTTGCCCAGGGTCACACAGCTAGGAGGTGTCTGAGGTCAGATCTGAACCTAGCACCTCCAGTCTCCCCATTTACTTTTTTTTTTTTTTTTAAACCCTTGTACTTCGGTGCATTGTCTCATAGGTGGAAGATTGGTAAGGGTGGGCAATGGGGGTCAAGTGACTTGCCCAGGGTCACACAGCTGGGAAATGGCTGAGGCCGGGTTTGAACCTAGGACCTCCTGTCTCTAGGCCTGACTCTCACTCCACTGAGCTACCCAGCTGCCCCCACCCCATTTACTTTTAAACAGTTGGTAAGTTAATTTATAATTTTATTCATTAAGCAATTTCTCCAGGTATTAAGCAATATTTAACTCAGTTTCATGTATTTTATATGTGTGTATGTACATATGTATGAATTTATGTATTGTATACTTAGGCAGCTAGGGTAGCTAGGTGATACAGTGGATAAAGTGCTAGTTCTGGAGCCAGGAAGACTTACAGTTCCTGGCATATAATAAGTGCTACATAAATGTTAAATGCTATTCTTATATATACATGTGTGTGTATAGCTGTACATATACATTTTAAAAAAATTAAAAAGAAATTAGTGTGAGAAAGAAATTTAATTAAAATTTTAAATAATTTTTGTAAACATTTATATTTCCAAAGTTATTAGAGCTGAAAGCTACACTAAGACTTTTGGAACACACTAAAATACAACTCTATAAATACAGTGATACCTTGGTTTTCGTTGATAATCTATCCAAAAACAATTGTGAAATCCAAAACCTGAGATAATTATTTCTATATGAATCAATGTAAATCCAGTTAATTAATTCTAGACATTCCATAATACATACCAAAACCACATTTTCTAGAGAATAAATATAGTATTTAATACTAAAAAATAATAAATTGATATAAAATGAATATAAAAGACTAATGTAAAGAATGAACATTTCACATATTATTTACCTTTCTGAAGACTTTTCTTCATATATGGAAGACAGCAAGGAGGAGAGAGGATATTCTTTGGAAGGGGAATTCCCTCTCTATAAGGACCTTAGGTATCAAGGCATTATCTGGAAAGACTTTGGAAAGAAGTTGACATGTAGAGGAGTTGTTACCTGGATTATGTCCCTCTTCTCAGCTGAGATACTATGGGAGAATTTCTACTTGACTGAGATAAGACATTTCACTCCCAAGAAAGCTCATTCATTTTGTATAGTTAGGTATGTATTCTCCTCCACATGCTTTATCTGATTTTTGTTTGCTATCTGTACAGATAAATGGATTTATTTGCTTTTCAATACATGTATTGATCACATTAAGCAAGAGAACCTGTAGGTCGCCCTTTGTTTTTGCAAAATTAGCATCAAGGTCAAGTGGGTACTCTGACAAAATCCAAGGCAACCTAAGAATACTGAGACAACTTTTTCACAGAAAAAATCCACAAAAACTGAAACCACCATAACTGAACATAAAGCAATAAGAGGTAGCATAGATCTAGCCTCTGAATCAAACCAAGTGATAAATATGTGACTTGGGCAAGTCACTTTATTTCTGTGTATTTGTGTGTTGGATTAGGGTAGATCCAAATAAGAAAAATTGTAAAGCCAGTTCACAGAAATAATTTTGTTGGAAAAGGGATGTGTAAGTAAGAATAAATAGTGCTATCATCATGAAAGAAATCATCTATTTATGTGTGCCATGTTATTCTTGGACTCACCATGTATTATTTAATGTTGAATTAGCTCTTTGTTGCCATGTGCTTAGCAAGGGTGCTTTTATTAATAATTCTACAGTAAAATATTTGAAAAAGTTATTTTTGTTGGCTATATACAGAGAAGAAAATTTTAGGCAGAGAGAAGTTAGATTTCATGACAAAACAATGAGGTTACTACCAAATTTGACTAGATTTTGCCTCTTCTGAAATTACACTCTGTTGCTGAATGAGAACCTGAAGAACATGTATGGTCTTCCAGAAACCACTGAATCTACTTTCAGAGGAATTTTCAAGAACAAGATTTGTTCTGTCTCAGTTTCTATTGTTGTCGTTCCAGTTCTAAAATAAAATAATCTTTGCCTTGCTCTGATCCATTTCAGTATTTAGTTTAGTGCTTAATATCCCTTAATATCATGAACTTGTGATACCATCAATCAAAATAACTTACTATATAATTCTCCCAATGTTATTGGGCACTGAGAATAGTATTTGCTGCTACATCTACTCTCTTTCCAGGTGTAAATATCTTTCCTTTCTAAAATCTACAAAATTATTACTTTAGCAGATCTTAAATTTAATATTGTTACAGATTTTGATGTTTAATATGCCACCCCTGAGATGGAAATATTTGATGCAGCTTGTTGCACAGTTTTAAACAAATATTAAACCCTGAAGCATTCTTTGTAATATCTACTAGCCAGGTTTTTCTAGGAAGCTCAAGTACTCTCTTGCCTTTCTGGAGAAACCAACCATTTCTCCCATCCAACCTAAGCATATATTTACAGCGAATAGACTAAATTCCCTCAGAAAAAGTTTCCACTGAGAATGCAAAAGACGGAGGCCTGAGCAGGCTTTAGAAAAGAAGGCAAAGTCGAGCCTGATTCCCTAAAGGTCCTTTGGGTGCAGTGTGGTTCATTCACTGAGTAACTATGCCCATAAAAAGGCATCACAAACAAGAAGAAGCACTAGAACCCCTCAGCAAAAAGCTTCCCCCCCCCCACTCCCCCCGCAGCTCTCTTCCATTGAAGCCCTAGAGAAGTTTCGCTTTTGTTCTTTATGCAGAGTCTCACATTTCCCTCCAGAGGGCACCAGCTACGGACCCAGAAGCGCATTCCCGTCGGCTTCTGTGCGCTGTCAGTATTGAAGTCCTCTAATGAGCTTGGGCTATTTAATTGACAGAAAGACTGGAAGGACTGACCGTCTCATAGCATTAGAGTCAAACAAACAATACATAAAATGCTGCTTGTCAGTGGGAATCCCCCCCACGCACACCCACCCCCACCCCGCCCAAATCCCCAACTCCGAAGCAAGAACAAATAGTCCTTGCCCTCAAAAATTTTATGTTCTGGGGCAGCTGGGTAGCTCAGTGGAATGAGAGCCAGGCCTAGAGATGGGAGGTCCTAGGTTCAGATTTGACCTTAAACACTTCCCAGCTGTGTGACCCTGGGCAAGTCACTTGACCCCCCATTGCCTAGCCCTTACCATTCTAAACCAATACACAGTATTGACTCTAAGACGGAAGGTAAGGGTTTAAAAAAAAAAAAGTATGTTCTACTGACTGAATATAGCATGTCCTCAGATAAGTAAATAAAAGATAATTTAAGTAGGAAGTAAGCTCTAGGCATTGGGGATGCTGAAAAGAAAAGATGAGGTGTAACTCCAAAGTCCATTGGTTTGATACTTATTGATGGAGCTCTCCCCAGTGAGGATAAGGTGAAATGGGTGAGTGAGGAATATCTTCAGCCTTTTTGGGGACATCCGGCTTTCAGCTTTAAGAGAGGATGATGCCAATTCCATGCCAGTATGCTAAAAGAGAAGACTCTGACAGGAAGTTGATTTGAAAAGAGCTAGAGTTTCCATCATGTCCCTGTCCCTAGCTTACTATACTGGAGACTTTGGGGAGCTTCCCAAACTTGGATGAGATCTAGGATTCTCTCTTGGTTCTCTTGGTTCTTGGTTATCTTTATCTGTAGGAGAGTGCTCTTTTAGGCTGTATTGTCTTCGTATTTTAGACTGTATTCTTCCATGAATACTTTCTCTAGTTACCTGCTATATGTATTCCTTGTTGTTGTTTTAAATTAAATTAATTTATTTATTTAGAATATTTTACCATGTTTACAAGATTCATGATCTTTCCTATCCCTCTTCCCTTCCCCTTCCTGGAGCTGACAAGCAATTCCCCTTATACATGTATCATTGTTCAAAGCCTATTTCCATATTATTCATATTTTTAATAGTGTTCTTTTAAAGCCAAAACCCCAATCTATATGTATTCCTTGTGGAAGTGGTATTTGGTGAGAAAGGAGTAAAGCTTGGGGTCCTGTTCTCCTTAATTAATGGAACAGTGATTAAAACTTAGCTTGAATTTGAAAACCACGCCTCTCTAGATAGATGAATGATATTTAAGAAAGTAGAGCAGAATGGCCAAGCTTCTGGCCCCAACTGTCTGCTTTGTCTCCTGGCAGGAATTGGTCTTTCTTGGAGAAGGGTAGTGGGGGGAAGGGGATAAAGATGTCTCTTCTGCCTTCCAGCCACACAGCAACAGTCCCATGCTACATTTGGAGGGCAGCTCTGGAATACTGATTTTGGGGAACAACTAATAGTCTAGTTTTCCTAGCATCTAGAGTGTGATAAGGAGTAATGTAAAATGACTTGACAAAGTAGGCAGGATCCAGATTATGGGGAGCCTTGAATGTCAGGGAGCCTTGAATGTCAGGGTAAGTAGTTTGTATATTATCCTAAATCAAAGGTTCTTTACTCAAAGAGTATGTAAATAGATTTCAGGGGGGTCCATAAACTTGGATTGGAAAAAAGATTACATTTTAATTTTCACTAACTTTTTTTTTTAACCCTTAACTTCTGTGTATTGGTTTATAGGTGGAAGAGTGGTAAGAATGGGCAATGAGGGTCAAGTGACTTGCCCAGGGTCACACAGCTGGGAAGTGCCTGAGGCAGGCTTTGAATCTAGGACCTCCTGTCTCTAGGCCTGACTCTCAATCCACTGAGCTACCCAGCTGCCCCCTTTCACTAACTTTTAAATGAAAGTATGCATTTTCTTCAATTATGAATTTAAAAAAAATTGTTATTCTGAGTAGCCCATAGGTTTAACCAGATTGTTAAAGGGGATACATGACACAAAAACCCCTGTCTGAGAAGAAATAAGGAGCCACTGAAGTTTTGAAATCTAGGTTTTAGGAAGGTCATTTTGGCAATCTGAAAGATATTGTGAAAATAGTAATGACAGGATTTGGCAACTGATTGGATTTATGGTGTGGGGGAAGAATGAGTAGCTAAGCATGCTACCAAGGTTGCTAAATGGGTGATTTGGAGTCATCTGCATTGAGATAATAAGTGAATGAATAGGGGCTTATCAGGTCACCAAGTGAGAAAGTTCAGTAAGAATAGAGAACCCCCCAAAAGGGGGCAGGATATGGACAATGATCCTGCAAAGAAAACTGAGGAGGAAAACCAAAAGATAAAGAGTCATGAGGGACAGTGAGGTGGCCCAGTGGATATAGAGTCAAACCTGGAAATGGGAGGTCCTGGGTTCAAATGTGGATTCAGACACATTTGTGTGTGTGAACCTGAGAAAGTCATGTAAACCCAGTTGCCTAGCCCTTGCTGCACTTCTGCCTTGGGACCATATTGATTCTAAAAGAGAAGATAAAGGTTTTAAAAAAAAAAAAGTCATGAAAATCCAAGAATTGAGTACCCAGGAGGAGAATCAGAGGTCAGAATGCATGAGACCCAAGAAAAGACCCTCAGATGGGATAGATTAAGAAATCATTGATAGATAGTAGTTTTGGCTTGAGATTCAAACCAGATTGCAAAAGTGAAGGCAATAAGAATTTTCTAGGAGTTTGACTACTAAAGGGAAGAGAAATATAGCCTTAGGCATTAGTAATAGAAATGGGCAACTAGGTGGCACAGTGCTGGGCCAGGAGTCAGGAAGATTCACTTTCATGAGCTTGCATGGGACAGGGTTATGGTCAGTGGACCCCGCCACTGAAAGAAGTTTACAAACATGGAGCTCAGAAGCCAAAGTAGAAGACAGCAGTTTATTCTTTCCTGAAAGGGACATTCTCCAACTTTAGGTACTTAAGGAATGCTAAAGTATGGAGTCCAAATATTAAATTTATAGGGTCTCCCAATCAAAGAAACTTGTTTCCCCCTCCCACCTCCCACCTCCCACCTTTTGTTGTGGATCACAAGATTTGATGTATTGTGAACTACTCTACCCCTCGAGGCTTTTAAAATGTGAAAGACCAAATTTTTGCTTTTAGAGGAGGGAGTGGTATTCAAAAAGGAAGGGAAAGTACTAACTTCTAAGTTCTTAGCACTTCTTATGAGAAAGACACATTATATCCCACTCAAGTTCAAATCTAGTCTCAGACACTTACTAGCTGTATGATTCTAGATAAGTCACTTAACCCTGTTTGCCTCAGTTTCCTCATTTTTAAAATGAGCTGGAGAAGGAAATGGCAGACAACTCTGGTATCTTTGCCAAGAAAACACCAAATGGGGTTAGGATGAGTCACATAACTGAACAAACAACAACAAAAAGATGGATCGAAGGTCATGGTGAGTACAAAACATAAGAAATAGAAAAAAGTATGGAGGAAGTTGATTGAGGAGCAGTCAGAGAAAGCTTACTTTTGGACATAATGAATTTGAGATGCTGATAAGTCATAGAGATGAAGATCTAAGTCCTATCTAGATAGGACATAAAAGTCTAGGAGGCAGAGATCATGCAGGACAAGAGTCCCAGTAGAAAAACTGGATTAGATATATTGATTTTGGAGTTGTCTACTTAGCGATGATAGTTGAACTCATGGCAGTTGATGATATCACTAAGGGAGAAAGTATAGAAACAGAGAACAAGAGGATGCAGAACAGAGCCTCAGGAAACATTAATATTTAAAGGGAAATAAATGATGATCCAGTAAAAGATCATAGATTTGGAAATGAAAGAGTTTATTCAGTTCTACCAGTTCATTTTATAGAGTAGAAAACTGAAGTCTAGAAGAACTCTAGTAACTTGCCAAAGAGATGTAGCTGTTAAGTGATAGAATGGGTCTTGTGACTCCAAGTTCAGCACTTGGCCCTTGTACCTACCCTGTGCTGCATAGACTAAGAGGGAGTGGTCAAAAAGGTGGTAGAAAGAACTAGGAGAGCATTATCTCAGAAGTCAAAGAGGAGAGAAGATGGAGGAGAGAAGATGGTGAACAATGTCAAAAGCTATATATAAAGAGGTCAAGGGAAGATACAGAGAAAATGCCATTGGAATGAGTAGTTGAAGACCTAAAGGTTACTTTTGAGAGAACAGTGTCAGTAACAATGCTAGGATTAGAACCTATATTGAGAAGTATAGTTGGAATAGTGAGTAAAAAAGGGAATTCTTTTTGAAGAATTTAGCCATATTTAGGTTTGTAGGACCCAATGAAAAATTTTAAAATGTAACTTATACCCTAATATTTCAAGCTGTGGCTTATGTGGATCAAATCCAATATTAAGGATAGGTTCCCATATTAGGATCTTTTTGGTTTTATTGCCCCTATCTAGAGTTGCCTCTCAGAAATCGAATTTAGCTCATGTGGGTAAAAAATAGCCCTAGATCATATATAAGCACTCAAATTAACAATACACACAAAGAATTAGGATAGTGAATAAACTGGTAATTTCATTGTTATATAGGGTACAAAATGGCTTTTATTTCACTCCATAGCAGTGTAAAAAATGAAAAGATTTCATAGTCCATAAAAAATGCGGGAAATACATCAAGGGCTCACAATAGCCCATAAAAAATGCTATACAGATCTCAAACTGTTTTACAAAGAGGTAATCACCAAAACAATCTGGTACTAGCTAAGAAATAGAGCAGTAGATCAGTGGAATAGATTAGCTAAATAATACATAGTGGCAAATGACCATAGTTATTTGTTTGGCAAACCAAAAGATCCCAGCTTTTGGGACAAGAAATCACTGTTTGACAAAAACTGCTGGGAAAACTGGGAAAAGGGATAGAAGAGACTGTATATAGACCAACATCTCAACTGATACTAAGTGAAGTGAGCAGAACCAGAAGAATATTGTATACAGTAACAGCAATCTTATATGATGAACATTTATGAATGACTTAGCTTTTCTTAGCAACACAGTAATCCAAGACCATCCTTATGATGAAAGACTTATGATGAAAAATGTCATCTGCCTCCAGAGAAAGAACTGAAGGAGTCTGAATGCAGACCGAGACATACTATATTTCACTTTATTTCTTCATTTTTTGTTGTTTAAGTTCTCTTTCACTAAATGATTAATATGGAAAAAAATGTTTTAACTATTACACATAAAAATCTGTTAGATTGCTTGACATCTCAGGGAGAGGAAGGGGCAGAGATGGAGAGAGAGTGAGAATTTGAATCAAACAAAAAAACAACAACAAAGGTTAAAAATTGTTTTTTCATGGAATTGAGGGAGGAAAATAAAATATTATTTTTTAAAATTGGCATAATTTTCTGACCTCTCCAATGAATACCATGGAGCACTAGAGCTCTTCATACTCAGAACCCCATCACATAATCTAGATTTCCCCTGGGAGAGAAACAAACTTGGGGTTGCTATTAGGACAACCTTAGAAGCTATTGCTATCTAAAGAAATCCCCTTTCTATCACTAGAAGGCCAGATTCTACCTAGGAAACTGGGGTTCTAGAACTCAACATTGTCCAGAACTTCTTGACAACCCTCTCCACTGTCCAGGAAGCTAGGGTTCAGGAACTCGTAGCATTCAGACCATCTGCTTCCCATATACATAGCTGCCATATGGTTGAGAATTATTCCACTAGTTCTTCAAAGACTAGGGTTGAAAACGAAAGTATGCCTGCTTTTGCCATCAGGATCCTTTCCAAGGCATCCTTGTCATCTCCTTTACAGGGATACCCTCCACCCAACTCCTATCCACCCTACCCCACCCCACCCCCAGCTCTAATCTCCTCCTAACCCTGATATTTTCTTAAGATTTTCCCAGAAACAGAAGACAAAAGGGGAAAGGGGGGGGGGGAGGACAAAACATTGTAACAGCTCCCCTTTGAGGTCTACAAAAAAGATGGGTCTTCTAACTCATTTCTTTCCCACAGCAATGTAAGCCACTGGGTCAGCTCCAGTCATTGAGACTTAATTAGGAGATGTCCTTAGTCCTTCTCCAGGATATCTAAAAAGAGAGGTTCATCAACACCTCCTAAAGGAGATGCTTTTACAAGTCCCAAACAAGGGCTTATTACTTTCTATGAGGATAGTTAAGACTTAAACATATTTGTTGGCAATTCAGAAGAAGCCAATAGAGAGGGTAAACTTGATGATGTAAGAGATCAAATCCCTTAGAATACTAGGCTATTAGACAGAATTTCTGGGTCCTTGAGTCACTCATTCCTTGTTGGAAAAAATTCTAATTTCTGGCATCATACTCTGGAAGATTCTTAGGAGAAGTTAGGGCCTGTTCCTGGATTAGATGGGATTTATTCACTGAGACAAGCTTCTTGTGTCTTTTGTGCCCTTCTTCCTCCTCCTAAACACTGCAGGATATTTTGAAAACTGATCTTAGAGGCAGCTAAGTAGGACAGTGGATAGAATACCAGGACTGGATTGGGAGTACCTGTTTTCAAATCTGGCTTCAGATTCTGTGTGAAGTCACTTAACCCTGAATATCTAGTCCTTGCCAATCTTCTGTCTTAGAATTGATATTAGGACTGAAGGTAAGGGTTTACCAAAAAAAAAAAAAAAAAAAAAAAAAAAAAAAAAAAAAAAAAAGGAAGGAAGAAAAAGAAAACTGTTTTGAATGGGTACAATGGAAAGAGAACTGGTTCTTGAATTAGAGAACCTGGGTTCAGATCCTTTCTCTGGTACTTATTACCTGTGTGACCTGGGGGAAGTTACACAATTTTCTTGGGGCCCCAGTCTCATCTGTCAAAGGGCTTAAGCTAGATGGTGACTGAGGTCTTTACAATTCTAGATTCACAATACTTTTACTGCTAAGCACCGTCCAATTTGCCAGAAAAGCACAGAAAATAATAAAAGATCAGATTTCAGTACTACTTGTAGCATACTATAGGAAGTGGTCCTGTTTTATGGTCCTCTCAATTCAGGAATGGGGATAGAGGTCTCCTTTCTTCTTGGGGGATTATCATCTTTGATGACAGTAGTAACCCACAAAGGATTTTAATTAGTCAAATTGAGAGGCCTATGAATGGATTTGCCATAATGCAAGCTACCACTGAGTGGCAGGTAACTGGCTGATTTTCCTTCTTATTCAGAATCTTTAAGCCTGGTATGATTTTGAACAAAGACAATAAGTGAAGAGAATGGGGAAAAGCATCTTGTAAAAAAAAAGTGATTAAAAATAGTCCTATTTAGTTAAAAGGGTCTTTTTTCCATTTAGGGCCCAAACCATTTGGAGCCAAGATCGTGGAGGGTATTATTGGCTTGATCAAATGAGATGATTTAGGTATAGGGATTTTTAAACCTTAAAGCACTGTACAAAAGAGAGCTTTTTTTTTGGGGGGGGGAGCTCTTCTTTGTCTTTGTGATGTATCTCTTTAAAAGAAAAGCAACTTTTCTGTCTTAGTAACAGCTCTGAGACAGAATGGGGTTAATCTACCTGTTGAAAATCACACAAGAAGTGGCCGAGGAGATTTGATCAACAAGGTCCTTTGGACTCCAGGCCTGGCTCTCTACTCACTGAGACATCTAGCTGCCCCTCAAATGAGCTATTATCCAATAAAATTTATGTTCCTTGAGGACAGGAACTATTTCCTTTTGTTCGCTCCCCACCTCTAATTTGTAACCCTAGTACCTGGTATAATATTAGGTGTTTAATAAATGCATATTGGAGTGTAATGGGGTTTTCAAAGAGGACTAGAACTCCTGGTATGAGGGCTTGCCAAGCTCTTTTGTGATAATTAAATTAAGTCTACACTGCCCATCTTTAGATTTAATCAACAAAGGTGAGAACACCTCTAATTCTGGGAGGTCTGTAACCCACATGTGCTAGAGTGGGTGATGAATCAGAATCAACTGACTGCCTCCTAGGCAGTACTATGAGAAGTAGTGTCTATTGTGATTGGACATGCAAATTAGGAGGGAGACACAGGAAGTGACGCATAAGTGATCCCTTTAAAAAGAGAAGGTCCTCAGTCAGTTGAGAGCTTCTGGTGAAGAGCAGCTGATGAAAGAGCTCTTCTGGTCTGTGAAGGAGTGTTGGATGGAGTGTTGAGATCTTGGTAAGACTACTTTAAATGTCTTCCTTTAAATTCCACGTGGTGAGTTTAAAGACTGAATCTTCCTGAACTTCTCTTAAGAAATTTCTTTTAATAGACTCTGTGAATGAAGTTTTGCTTCATTCACCTCCTGGTCTGTGGCCCTCTGACTGTTGGCTGAGGGTTAATTAGAGCTACCTGGATTAATTAGAGGATTGTAGTAAATTACCTACTGGGTTAGATTCTTATTTCCTTATTTCCTCTCTCTCCTTAATTGTAAATAAACTTCCATAAAAGTCAATTTTGACTTGAGATTATTCTTAATTGAGGATTGATAATAGTTCAATCCTCTGGTGACCATCTTTCAATATATTGAATCCAAAAAACCCCTTTTTCCCCCCTTACATTTTTGGCAGACCACTTAGGTTGTGCTGAATACCCTCAATCTTCATTCACTCTGTAAATCTCAACACAGCTAAAGAGGGAAGTTCAAATTTTTTTTTTTCTACTTTTACCTTAGAATAAATAGCACACAGCCATTTGATTTATCTGCTAGGTCCTAAACCCCCCCTGGGGAATTGGTTCCCAAACCAGCCCCTCCCACACAAGAGGGAGCATCTTGCAGGAAGCCTAAATATCTTTCTGCATATTTTTTTAACCCTTCAGCTTATTTCACTCTACTTCTCCACCAGAATGATCTAAATTCCTGATGACATTTTAGACCCAAAAAAGAGTTTTCATCAACAGTACAGAGGTTTGTGTTTTTGTTTTTTTTCTGGGCTCCTCTGCCACATTTTGGAATGATGGTAGTAACAGACTTTGTTAAAAATATCTCAGCCAAGGTTGAAAAATTTGTTACATCTGTAGAACTTGTGACAAGTATTCATGAGTTCATAGATTTTTTCAAATGTCACATTCATTGGAGATAATAGTCAATAAAAAAGTGGACACCACTTTGGGAACACATTGAATTCCTGAAATTTTATTTTGCTATTGCCTTTTACTTTTTTTAGAACATTTGATTTTTTTCCTGCCTTTTTTTAAATTCCTTGTACTTAAAGTACATATAATCAATATTAATTTTTGATTCTGGAGTAATATAAGTTTAAAACACATTTGTTCTAATATTAACGCATACTGACAAAGCCTTAGACTATGGTAACCTGTCATTTATTGGTAAATATTATAAGACTATGATTAATGATTATGTCTGATTCCAGAAGAAGGGAACAACAGAGCCACCATACAGTGTAAGAAGCACAAGGTCATGGAGACCATTGGGATTGATGAGAAACTACACAGTGCCATGGATCACAAGGTCAAAAAAGACCATACCAATCCAACTAGTATTGTTGAACGTTTATGCCAATACTAAAGGACTTGAACCTAGTGTGAGATTTGAAGTTGCAATGCTTGACATATGTTAAGTCATAGGACTCTGCATACTACACTGCCAGTCGAGTACCAAAGGTTGGCTATCCCTGAGGATGAAGCGAAATCAGACCAGGGAATGTACACTTCCCTTTTACATAAAAATCGAGTTCTCTTTTCTCTTATGATATGGCAACTTGCTGTAGTCTTGGCTGCCAATGGGTAAGTGCAATATTACTGCATTTTGTCCTACAGATTTGTGGGACAGAATTTACTTTAATTGGACCCTAATACAAGGGCTGCTTGTCCACCTTTGGTGTCCATTTGTCACTCAACTCTCAGCTATGGCTCCAAGAAGCTGAAATGACCACACTCCAGTAAAACCATCTTGGCAGATGGGCTAAATTAGGTTGAAGGTACCAGGAGTCCTCAAACTCATTGGTGGGTTAGAGGGATGTCTACCCCAATATGTGAAGACTCTCAGTGGAAAGGGCAGATTAGAACAATTTGTTCCCAGCAGTGCAGTTGCCTGAAGCAAGTGTTTCATAAACTATAAACCCCTATAGTTTACCCAGACGTCAAAGATACTGAAGTCTTCCACTACATCCGGGGCCATCACCAGTCATCTTGACTTTTTGTTCTGCCTCTGGACTTCAATGACTCTGGAAGAGTATCCAATTCACTGGAAAGTTAAGACATCATCCAGTAACCTCACTGGTTTTCTTAGAAAATGAAGGATGAACAACAACATCAACAGTAAATTCATGTTGAATTGAATTGATATGAATGCCTGGATCACCTATCTCAGGATGGAGGGCAAAGGGGGTATATCAGAGATACTTCTAAAAAATGGGATTGTGAAAGAAGATTAGGGAATAGGAAAGAAATCTAGAGGAAATGGGAGAGTGTGTGTTTTGGCAGTTAGGGGGAAAAGACAGTAGAAGACTGGTAGAGGGATTATCCATTTGCCTGTTATTTCACATCTGAATTTAAAGGCTTTCTTCTCCAATGGGTTCACTTTGCTAAGGAGTTCCCCTGACAGAAGAATTTGGGAGATATGAATAAGTCACATCTCTTTATTTTGGCATATTATAGGGCAGCAGTGAGCTTGGATTATAGGGGATTAGGGACAATCACCAAAAAGGAGTTAGGATGCTAGGAAGCTATGATTTTCTTAGATATCTCTTCAGTCTCCAGGCTCTTGGATTAACCTTTTTTCTTCTTACCTTTCATAACACCCTGAGTAGAAAGATGCATTTCCCTCCTTCATTCTTCCATTTCTTTGTTTTCAAATGTGGCATCACCTCCTGCTGGAGAGGTGATGAACTTAAAATGCAGAAAGAATCATGGTGGGAGAACTTTTCAGACATGACAAATAGGGGAATTTGTTTTGTCATACCATGGTTTTATTAATTAATTAATTGCTCAATGGGACAGGAGTGGAGGAATAGACACATTTAATTTTTTATGTATTAAAAATTAAGGAAAATAAATGTTAAATAATTTTAAATATGGCAGGTCATCTAACCCTAATAAGCATAATAAAGTCTAGACTCACAGGAATGAAAAGAATGAGTCCAGGGAGAATGTGAATAAAAAATGAAATAAGTAATCCAAGGGTTTGATGAGCTTCACGTTGCTAATGAAGCATGGGATACAAACTCTGGATTAGGAACTAGGAGACCCAAATTCTAATCCTGATTTCACCTGTGATTTTCTGGGTGATCAGAGGGAAGTGTGTAAAGTGTGATCTGGCATTAGACTTGGAATCAGGCAGACTTAATTTGGAATCCTTTTTCATATGCTTACTAACAGTTATTGCTTCTTCATTTTCAAAAGGAAACAATGCCATCACCATAGTAAGGTAAAATAGTGATGATGATGAGTAATGTCTTGAATTATAAGTAAATGAGACCTGTCACCAGCAATGTGACTTTTGGCAAAACACTCTCAGATTCAGTTTCATCATCTTTAAAATACAGATGATAATAGTAACTACCTCACAGGGTTATTTTAAGGACAAAAAAATATTTAAAGTATTTTGTAAAGAGCCAGTTAGGTGGCTCTGTGGATAGAGAGCCAGGCTCTCTGGATAGAGACCAGAGATCCTAGGTTAAAATCTGACCTCAAACACTTTCCAGCTGACCCTGAGCAAATTTAACCCTATTTGCCTAAATTACCACTCTTCTGCCTTGGAACCAATACTTAGTAATGATTCTAAGGCAGAAGGAAAGGGGTTTTTATTTTTATTTATTTTAAAATATATTTTTTAAACCTTTACATTCGGCCTTAGAATCAATACTGTGTATTGGTTCTAAGGCAGAAGTGCCAAAAGAGCTACTAGAAAGTATTTGAGGTTAGATTTGAACCCAGGACCTCCCATCTCCTGGCCTCTCAATCCATTGAGCCATCCAGCTACCCCACAAGGGTTTTTATTTAAAACAAAAATACAGAGGCAGCTGGGCCTAGAGACTGGAGGTCCTAGGTTCAAATCTGGCCTCAGACACTTCCCAGCTGTGTGACCCTGGGCAAGGTCACTTGACCTCCATTGCCTACTCTTACCACTCTTCTGCCTTGGAGCCAATAAGACAGAAGGTAAGGGTTTTAAAAAAATAAAATTAAAATTAAAAAAATATTCTATAGACTTTAAAATACTACACAAATATGAGCCATTAATATTATTATTGTTATTATTTTCTTGGTCAAGTTCACTCAACCTCATATATGAAAAAAAGAAAGGTACATGAAGAAATTTTGAAGTTTATAGTGCTATATACATGGGAGACAATACATTTTATTCTACCAGTTACTTTGATGTTAAAAGTTGTTTGAGGAATGTTTTTTAGGATGGTAGGAGAATTCTCAGAGTTGATCCAAGGCAGCAGAATATAGTAGAAAAAGCAATGGATTTGGAGTTGAAGATGGATTCAAATACCATTACTTTTTTCACTCACCAGGCTTTTTGAATCCCAGTTTCCTCAATTATCAGTCTTTAAAGTTACTTTCAGTTCTAATTCCATGAGTCTTCTAAATCTGTATAGAACTTTGTCTCCTATACTGGTCCTTATTCCACAAACATGTTTGTGAAATCTTTGGGCACTAATTTTTTAAACTCTCCCCATGTCAATAACCTTTGCTGCTGTTGCTCACTGATTTGCTAATTCCTGCTTTTTCTTTTCTGAATGGTGAAGTCATAAATAGGACTGCAAAAGTGAAACCCATTGGATCTTTCTTTTGTTTTTCTACCCTCTTAACCCCCACCCTCCACCCCCACCCCCTCCACAAATGATACACCTAGGGATTGAGTTTCCTTGTTTATGGCTTGCAACATTTACTGGTGCTAGTGATTGACTATCAGAGGAAACATCTGGGGAAGAGCCACCAGGCTGATTAGAGAAAGAAGAGGAAGAAGGCATGAGGAGGCAGAAAACCATTTTTTTTTGTTTTTTGTTTTTGTGTGTGAGGTGAGAGAGGGGTGTCAGTCTATAGTGGAAGTTATTTGTACCTTTGTTTTGTTTAGCTGCACTGCTTTTTTGGAGGCTGAATAGGATGAGGAAAGAGATCTGAAATTGGAATTTAACACAGGAGTTTAAGTCTCAGGGTCTAGCTGTGTGGCCTTGAGTCTCAGTTTCCTCATCTAAAAACTGGAGATGATAATAATAATACCTGAATAATCTAGTGGATTACTATAAACCTGAATAACAGATTACTATAAACCATAAAATTCTATTATGATGAAGCCAAATGGAATCATATATATGAAAGTATCTATGAATTCTTGAATACTGTGCAAAATGGAAGGCAAATTATATCAAAGCATCAGGGTACAGAGGTATAGGTCTGGTGATGAACTGTGTCTTTTATTTATTTATTTATTTATTTATTTATTTATTTATTTATTTATTTAATAATTTTTATTTTTTAGAAAAGTTAACATAGTTACATGATTCATGCTCTTATTTTCCCCTTCACCTCCCAACCTCCCCTCCCCTTAGCCGATGTGCATTTCCACTGGTTTTAACATGTGTCATTGATCAAGACCTATTTCCAAATTGTTGATAGTTGCATTTGTGTGGTAGTTTCGAGTCTACATCCCCAATTATGTCCGCCTCAACCCATGTGTTCAAGCAGTTGCTTTTCTTCTGTGTTTCCACTCCTGCAGTTCTTCCTCTGAATGTGGGTAGCATTCTTTTCCATAAATCCATCAGAATTGTCCTGGGTCATGGCATTGCTGCTAGTACAGAAGTCCATTACATTCGATTTTACCACAGTGTATCAGTCTCTGTGTATAATGTTCTGGCTCTGCTCCTTTTGCTCTGCATCAATTCCTGGAGGTCTTTCCAGTTCACATGTAATTCTTACAGTTTATTATTCCTTTGAGCACAATAGTATTCCATTACCAGCATATACCACAATTTGTTAAGCCATTCCCCAATTGAAGGGCATACTCTCATTTTCCAGTTTTTTTTGCCACCACAAAAAGTGTGGCTATAAATATTTTTGTACTAGTCTGTTTATCTATGATCTCTTTGGGGTACAATTCCAACAGTGGTATGGCTGGATCAAAGGGCAGGCATTCTTTTATAGCCCTTTGAGCATAGTTCCAAATTGCCAGCCAGAATGGTTGGATCAGTTCACAACTCCACCAGCAATGCATTAATGTCCCAATTTTGCCACATCCCCTCCAACATTCATTGCTCTCTCCTTCTCTCATTTTAGCCAATCTGCTAGGTGTGAGGTGATACCTCAGAGTTGTTTTGATTTGCATTTCTCTAATTATTAGAGATTTAGAACATTTTCTCATGTGCTTATTGATAGTTTTGATTTCTTTATGTGAAAATTGCCTATTCATGTCCCTTGCCCATTTATCAATTGGGGTATGGCTTGATTTTTTATACAATTGATTTAACTCCTTTTATTTGAGTAATTAGACCCCTGTCAGAGTTTTTTGTTATAAAGATCTTTCCCCAATTTGTTGTTTCCCTTCTGATTTTGACTACATTGTTTTTGCTTGTACAAAAGCTTTTTAATTTAATATAATCAAAATTATTTATTTTACATTTTGTAATTTTCTCTTACTCTTGCTTGGTTTTAGAATCTTGCTTTTCCCAGAGATCTAACAAGTATACTATTCTGTGTTCACTTAATTTTTTTATAGTTTCCCTCTTTATATTCAAGCTATTTACCCATTCTGAATTTATCTTGGTGTAGGGTGTGAGATGTTGATCTAAATGTAATCTCTCCCATATTGTTTTCCAAATTTCCCAGCAGTTTTTGTCAAATACCAGATTTTTGTCCCTAAAGTTGGGCTCTTTGGGTTTATCATACACTGTCTTGCTAACGTCACTTACCCCAAGTCTATTCCACTGATCCTCCTTCTATCTCTTAGCCAGTACCATATTGTTTTGATGACTGCTGCTTTATAGTATAGTTTAATATCTGGTACTGCTAGGTCCCCTTCCTTCACATTTTTTTTTCATTATTTCCCTTGATATTCTTGATCTTTTGTTATTCCAAATGAAGTTTGTTATAGTTTTTTCTAATTCAGTAAAAAAGTTTTTTGGTAGTTTGATAGGTATGGCGCTAAATAGGTAAATTAATTTGGGTAGAATGGTCATTTTTATTATGTTAGCTCGTCAGAGGATTTGCCAGAGGATTTGCCTGGTGAAATTTGGAGAGGCTGATCATTGGTGAGTTGACCATTAAGAAATTAATTTCTTGGCCACTAAAACTTATTAAGCATCCACTAAGTCCTGTATCCTTGAAGAATTGATTTATTATTTTAATTATAAAATAAGGACATATGAATTTGAATAATTAGGAACATTTATTTAGAAATGATTCTGATGAAGCAGGTAGCCCTGTATTATCCTGACCCTTAACTGAGCCTCTCCTGCCTATGCCTTCTTGTACCTCTTCCATTTGGTATTTTAATTTTTGTACTGGTCTATCTTTGGATATTCTCTGTAGAGGGTGACACTATGGTATCTGGAACTCAGGTTGTGAAGCCCAGCAGAAACAGATCTTGGGGTATATGTATGTAACTTTTTTTTTTTTTTAACTATGCCTTCTGTCTTAGAATGTGGATTCTAAGGCAAAAGAGCAGGAAGGGCTAGGGAACTCGGATTAAGTGACTTGCCCAGGGTTATACAGCTAGGAAGTGTCTGAGGTTAGATTTGAACCCAAGCCCTCCTGACTTCAGGTCTGACTCTCTTTCCACTGAGCCACCTGGCTCTCCCTGCTCCTTATTTTATTAATCTGTAAAATGAGATTGGATTACTTCCTGCTTCAATATTCTTGGATACTTATTCCTGGGGTTAAATCTATCAATAGTATCCCCTTTGTAAAAGGAATTGTGGGAGGATATAAGGATAGATGTTCTACCTACTCTCCAGGAATTTATAATTTAAGTGAGAAGAGAAGATATAGTTGATTGAAAAAGTAACTAGCAGCACTGGACTGTAAGTGAATGAGGTAGCAGTACCAGTTGGATTGGTCAAATAAAGCTTCGTGGAAGAGGTAGGATTTGAGGAAGAGGAAGTGGAAGGACATTTCAGACAGGGAGAGTTGGCCTGAGCAAAGGCAAGGGAGCACAAAAGTATAAAAAATGCTCGAAGTGAATTTGGCCAGAGTGAAAAGTAGTAGGAAATTTAAAAGAAGACAGTAGGGGCCAAATTTCATTGCAGTGCACTTTGAGCTCTTTTCATTACATTGAAGTTCATTATTTCAGATATTTTGCAAAATATTTGGTCTGTGTTTACCGTGATAGTATTATTTGTCTATTTTTGTTAATCATGATTTTCATGTCGCTCCCTGGTATCTCAGCCTCAAAATGATTTTTCTCCATCATTTTGGAAACTTTTCATGATATCAAGAGGAAAGAATGAACCCTTAGCAGTCTCATACCTGTGTGCTTTCCCACCTTCCTCTCTCTTACGTTACACTCTCCCTTCTCCCATCTCGCCACCGCAGTAACTTTCCTTGTATGTAACCGACGGGCCTCACAATTTGACTAAATGAGAGAAGGGACGGGTGAAGCAGGATATCTCTGAGTTGGGGGAGACTGCATGAATGTCTGCAGCCAGGGAGAAAAACCGAAGCCTGTGCTAGAACCTCGCTGCCTTTGGCCTCTTTCAGAGAACAAATGAGTGGCCTGTGGGAGCATCGGGGATGCCCTAGCAGTGCAGATGCAGGAACAGCTGGAGAGATGGCCGCGCACATGGTTTAGCCGGAGCCGTGGTTCCTAGGAGACCAAGTAGCAAGCCGAGGGGGGGGGGGAGGGGGAGGAGTGGGCTGCCGCTTTTAGCTGTTGAAAGGGCTGCAGGGAGCTCTGGGTAAGACATTTTCTTTTGCTGTTGCTGCTGCTCCTGCTGCTGCTGCAGTATTAGCTGCTGGAGAGAGTCGGAGGAGAAAGGGAGGGAGGAGGATCCGATTGCAGCCATGCTGAATCACTGTCCCTGATTCGATTTTCCAACCTGGACCTCCACTCTCTCTTTCCACTGGCTGCCTGGGAGCCGCGGGCGGAGAAGACCTGTGAGCGGGGCTGGGAGCCGGACTCGGTGCCGGAGTCCCGCCGCCGCGGGAGCTGTGTACAATGGAGGGGGAAAGGTATGTGTGTATGTGTGTATGTGTGTATGTGTGTGTGTTTGTATATGCGCGCGCGCTCATGTGAATGTTTGTGCGCGCGCGGGTGGTCACTGCAGTCTGTCTCCTTTGTATTTGCGTTGGGGAAGACAGCTGCTAATAGGATCGGATCGAACCGAGTGGCCAGAACCTGATCTGGACTCTGCAAACCCGAGTTTCCCTGAAATCCCCTGAAATCTGGCTAGTGCATGGGTAGGCAGGCAAGTAGACAGACAGACAGACAGACAGACCCTACAGACCGACCAACCTCACCCACACCCAACCCAGAGCACGCGAGAGAGCCTGCTTGGCTGCAGAAGCAGGCTTGTGCTCTGGTGATGACGGTTACCTAATCCACTCTCAAACACGGAGACATTTCCTTTCTCAGGCTCTGGGTCGGTTTCTGATTAGGAGTCGGGGGTCGCATTCCAGATGTCACGGTTGCAAAGGGCAGCGAACACAAACAGCTTAAATGTTTCATGCCTTTGAAATCGTTATATGAAAGCACAGCAGAGGCGTACAGTGCTTGTGCCCTACCAGGAGTTGGTGTGTGTGTGTGACTGCTTGTCTGTTTTAGCACTTGTGTCCTGTGTGCACATTGGCGGTGAAAAGAGAAAATAGACACTTTTACTTGTTATCTGACCATAGTTTCATTTTGGTTCCGTATTTTAAAAGTTCCTGATGGAGAAGAGAATGTATTTGCCTTAAAGGAGTCAGGAACTCTTTTCTTCAGACAAGGAGCTTGTATTATGATATAGATCCTGCACTAAAAATAGGAAAAGTAAACGTGACTAATGCAAGTACACACACAAATCACCAAAAACAAAATTATTTAAGGAGTTAATTTTATTTATAAGTGACCATGTCTACCTTAGGGTGTGGATATGTCAACGAGAAGGCCAAAATATTCCCCAAGCATGGTTCTTTTTTTTTTTTTTTTTTTTTTTGGTGATGGTGGGGGCTGGGAATGGGATAAATAGGAGGGGTGGCCTTTTGAAGTTTGATCCATGAGCTGTCAAGGACCTCGTTTTTTGTGAAGGAAAGTCTCCTAGGAGAACCCAAGGTGGCAGCTGTGGAGGTGATAGTGAGTTGATAGACCAAGTGAGAAGGAATGTGGCCCTACCAGGATGTTAGTGTCTGGTCAATAAAAACCCAACAAAATGATAATAGGTTTAACTAAGTCAACAACAGCCAAATGGGAATCCCTGGGAGAACTGTAAAGTCCATGGGCTCCCTCAACTCCTGTGGGAATCCCAAACCACACATTTTCTCTATAGCGGAGCATATCACTAGGGTCTCTCAGTTGTGGGAAGCTTGTTTCATTGCTCTTTCTGGAATTGCCTGAAGAAGCCTTCATTGGTCTGTATATTTATTGACATAATCCTCATAGAAAAAAATCTAGATCTTGTCTAGTACATGAAGTACAAGTCAGAGATTGGTTTTCATTGCTTGGGAAGGTAGCATCTATCAAGGATTGATGCCTCAGATCTTATTCCTCTGTCCTATTGGCAATGGACATTCTACATTGAATTGTTTTCCCAGTCTGGTAGGGGGTAAATGGAGTTCTGTACTTTAAACATTTTCTTTCAGGCTGATAGGAACCTTGCTTTCAGCAGTCAGAAACAGACCTTGTTAAGCCCTGGGATGGAGGATTCATAGTTGAGGATGAGAATTAGAAGTTGCCTCTGTGTGTGTGTAAGTTGCAGCAATAGGCAGGTGGCAGGTGAGGACAAGCCCGAGGGGCTTAGAAAGTAGGAAGTGTGGTGCTCAGGTTGACTAGTGGGTCTAGGGGAAGAAGTAACAATAATAATGACATTTGTATAAGCTTTTTTAGATGTGTAAACCTTATCTCATTTTAATCTTACAGCAACTTTGGGAAGTAGGTGTGGCTTTTAATCTTCCTTTTACAGATGAGGAAAAAAGTCTTAGAAAGATGAATTGATTTTCCAAGGGCCAAATAGCTGAAGGTTTGAGGTGGATTCACCCAGACCTCCCTAACTTTAGATTGTGTGCTCAACATTGACTCTGAGAGTTTTAGGTTAAGAGACTGACTTTATATTTATTCTATATAATTTTTGGCATTCTATTCCCAGTGACAAGAGCAATGTCTGACACAAAGCTAGAATCATAGCCAAAAGAGACTTTTGTAGCCATCTAGCCATCTAGTCTAACCCTTTCATTTTAGATGAGATGAGTTTAAATGACTAAAGTCACACAGTAATCAGTCATCTACAGTAAGATTTGAACTCCTGTTCTCTTGACCACAGAGTCAGCACCCTTTCTTCACTTCAGCACACCTTTTTGCTGACACTTCCTAACTGCTTGTTGATGAATTAATCAGTTTATTCATCATCCAAAGTATTAAATATTGACATGAGTTTGGGAAGTCCAAAGAAGGGGCCTGCCCACCCCATCTCCCCATACCACCCCCTCAAATGATCTAGTTCTCCTTACCTTTCCTTTCCTCCCTCCCCTCTCCCCTTCAAGGAGTTAAGGATTTCTCCAATCTCCGACCCATTAGTCATTGATTATTTATTTAGGACTGTTTATCCAAGGCCCATTGCTTCCTACTTCATGAGCACTTTTATGAGAGGCTGTGTTGAGAGAGAAATTCATCCTGGCAATTTCTTACTTTTACCCTGTTTCTCCTGTTGTATTCAGACAGATTTGAATAGTTCACAGTTTCCTACTCCCTAAAGTCAAAATTCTCCCACCATATGTTTGGAATCTTATTTCCCATTACCTAGAATGCACCCTCCACTCTTTCCATTATTATCCCAGATTACAGCCAAATTCATTCTTTGTGCCTGGTTTACTTCTCCCACCAGTCAAATAACAGCCATCTTTCAAACTACTTTCACCTTTTTGTTGAGCTTCACAGGTTGTACCAACTATCTTTGCTCTCTCTCTATTCTGAAGAGTATTTAGAATCAGAGAGCTATGGCCAGTGGGACCTAAATCACTCATTTTACAGAAGAGGAAAACAAAAGTGAGGCAATTTGCCTCCATGATACTCACATAGGTAGTAATTAGCAGAGCTAGGATTTGAACTCAGGTCCTAGGACTCTCTATGCATTTTCCTGAGTGCTTTCTTTGAGTGATTTTGAATTTTCAATTCTTTGCACAGGACAAAATGGACACTTATGAACCTTTCTTTGGTTGTTTTTTAAATTAAAAAAACTACATAAAAGTTTTTAAAAGCAAGACTTCCCAATGTCCCAAGAATAATTTGCATTTTGATGGACTTGTTTTCCATCCTTCTACTCTCAGTTTTTCTCTGCTAACTCCCTGCTTCAGAGATTTGGAGTGAATTGATGTCTGCTTTAGTCACTAAGCCACTTTGGTCAATTCTATTACAGTCCACCAAGCTGTAAGAGAAGAATGTGACAAGCTGTCCTGCTGTGAAGGTCGAAATAAATCCAATCAAACCTTACTCTTGTTCCCCCACTAATTTCCTTCTTTCTTTCCCTCCCTTCCCCCATACACTGTATACTTACCTATATTTAGTTCAGAGCTCCTAACTAGAGCCCATATTTCCATTTCCCATTAATGTTTGCAGAACAATTTACATATATTATCTCATTTTTGTCTTATAACTGTACTGTGAGGTATTCCCATATTATAGATAAGGAAACTGAAGTTTAGAGAGATTGCCTATTGTCACATAGGCAATAAATATCAGTGTTGGGTTTAGGACCCATCCTATATGTTCTGACTGCCAGGCTAGCATAGAATTTTCTATGCTGCCATCCCTGGATCTCACCAGGACTTGGCATATTGCCATCTCATATTAACCTATGGAGAGTTCCTAAGATGTTTGGAAGTGTGTTGTTTCTTTGTTTTTTTAAATTTTTATTTAATTTTAAACCCTTAACTTCTGTGTATTGGATCCTAGGCAAAAAAGTGGGAAGGGTAGGCAATGGGGGTCAAGTGACTTGCCCAGGGTCACACAGCTAGGAAGTGTCTGAGGTCACATTTGAACCTAGGACCTCCTGTCTCTAGGCCTGGCTCTCAATCCACTGAGCTACCCAGCTGCCCTCTTGTTTTCTTTGTTAAAAGAAATCTTAAGCTGTCTGGAAATCTTTAGGATCTTTACTCAGGCCACTTGATGTTCTCCCATCTGCTGCCCCAGTCTCCAAAATGAACCTCTAAATATTATGCCTGGCAAGTGTTAAATCTCTCCACCCTTCATTCTCTGGGGCCATATAGACACATTTCCACCCAGATTGTTTTCCACTCTTCCTCTTTATATACCCTCTGCTTCTCCCTTTTGTTGTTGTTACTTTCTACATTTTGCTCTGGGAACTGTAATGAATCAGTCATTATGTAATGAATCAATCGTTGCCTCTGGAAAAGTTTGTTAATTTTAATTGCCTTATTGTTTCCTTCACCTTCCTTGAGACTTCCTAGACCAGAGCTCCATTCAATGGTCACCACTCCCCTATGTGTGTTGTTTCCTCCATTAGAATGTTAGCTCCTTCATGGCAAGGACTGACATGCTTTTGTATCTGTATCTCTTGACACATATGTGTTATTCATGAAGTCATAGAACCATAGCTCTAGAGTTGGAAGGGACCTTAGCAGCCATTTCAAGTTTTGACAGTCTTAGCATCTTTAAAATGAGGGTCCCTCTTTCATTTTACAGATGGAGGAACTAGAAATTGAATGACTTGCTGAAGGTCACAAAAGTAGTAACGTGAACCAAGATTTGAATTCAGGTCTTATGATTCCTTCAAATTGCCTTCAACCGGACTATAATCTTAAGACAAGCATTAAAAAAAAGATAAGCATATAATTTGTCTGAGGTCCGAGCCTCTATCATGTTCAGCTTCCATTTTCTTCAATATTCTTACTACATGAAACAGTCCTCATTCTTTATGTTGAATAGAGTGGCTTTAGAAGGTGAAGCAAGAAATATGTTTTGTTTCGTTTTTTCCACAAAAGAAAATGGAAACCGACCAGCCAGAATCTGAGGCCTCTTTTAGATAGATACCTTGGTGACTACTTTTATGCCTATAGAGTAAGTATGTGGCTCTGGAGAGGTGAGGTAAGAGTAATGGCAGCCCTTGCTTGTTTCCAACTCATTTGCAGTTATCTACATCAGCCATGTGACTAGGTGGAAAGAATGCAGGCTTGTGTTCCGAGTTTTCCAGGGTTCTAGGAAAAAGCATCTTTGGAATGATATGGGGGACATGGCCTGCCATTTTTCTTTACCTTCTGCTTTGGTCGTTAGCTAATTTCTTTTGCTTGGAATTTGAATTGGGGTTTTAACTGTAAAATGCTCCATAGGGCAATTACATTTTTTTCTGCACTTTCTCCTTCCCCTTCTTCCTTAGAGTTTTGCTTGTGAACTTGGATGAGGGCACTGGGCTGGGCGTAAAGGGAGTGCACTATAAACATCATGTAGTAGGTGTCTACAATAGGAGACACAGTGCTTTAGGCAGTGGCAGCCCTTGTGTCCCTAGGCTGGGTGTGAGAGGATTGGGGAAGAAGAGAGTTAAAGTGTTCCAGGGCCACCCTTTGGGAACTTCCCTCATAAAATTCCAATCAAAACACATTTATGAGGGGCCTACTGTGTGAAGAGCACTGTTCAGGTTTTGGGGATACAAAGACAAAAATGAAACACACCAAGGGGAACCCACTAAATACAGGTTAAACAGACACCAGCTATTTTGTTCAGGGAAAGAGCATTGAGAACTAGGGGGTATGAGGAAAGGCTTCCTAAAGGAGAAAGTACTCAAAGTGAGCCTTGAAGGAGGAGGACTTTGCTCTTTTTTCATGTTTGATTCAGAAAACTAGGCCTAACACTTGATGGAATCTCTGTGAATCTGATGGTGCTTTCTAAACTCTTAGTCACATCTTCACTGCCAGGTAAAGGTATGTGTAACTTAGCATGGGAAAACATCTAACAAACATCGAAGGAAGATCATACAGTCATAGGAGTTCAAGTAGAAAGGAATTTTAAAGGCCATCTAATTTAATTCTCCCATTTTATCAATTAGAAAACTGAGGCCAAGAGAAATCACTGGAAGAATGACTTGCCTATGGTCACACAGGTAGTAAGTATAAGAACCAGGATTTGAATCCAAATTATAGAATTATAACCTATAACCCTGCATCTGAAAAGTCGTTTGGGGCTATTTAGTCCTATCTCTCTCTTTTTACAGTTAAGGAACTGAGGCCCAGGGAAGTTAGGTGACTTACTGAGATCACCTAGGTAATAAATTGCTGCTCTGAGACTGAACCTCAGTTCCCCAGCTCAGTAGCTCTCACTATGTATGTTATTTTGGATTTTCAAGTTAAAAAGGTTTTTGTTTTTGTTTTTAAAGAATCTGATAGTACTTATTCACAAACATTCAGGACATTTCTTAATATTTTGCCTCAGATGTTATGGCTGGGGTAGGTATGGGATAGGCTAGGTAGCACAGTAGATAGAACACCAGGTCTGGTTGTTGGGAAGACCCGGGTTCAAATATAGCCTCAGACACTTCCTAGCTGTTCAACTCTGGGCAAGTCACTTAACTCTGCCTAGGCCTTGCTACCTTATTTTTTTAGAATTTTAGAATCTACTAAGACAGAAGGTAAGGGTATTTAAAAAAAAATTATGGCAGGAACCATTTGTTTAAAGAAAAAAAATTCCCTACTACCTGAAGCTGATGTATATTTGTCATGATAATTAAAATAAAACTTTTCATACTGGAATTATTTGGCCAAAAACATTTTCAATGGAAAGAAACAAAACCAAGTAAAGATAAATTTTCCTTCTGCTCAGTGCTCAGTTTTGGACAAGTTAGGATGATAGTTTGGCTTGCTTTAACTTAGGATTGTTAAAATGTGCTCAAATAAAAAGGTTGTTTTTTTTTTTTTTTGTTTTGTTTTGTTTTTGGAAAGTTTTCTAAAGCCAGTTTCTTATTTGATGACACATTGCTACTATGGAACTGATACCAGCATTTTGGTTTCCTAGTGAATTCTAAAACTAGGTTAAACTGTACTGAACTGGAGTTTGTTGTGTTGAAAAGTGCTTGATTACAGGCCTTTGCCCTTCAGTTTTTCAATATTTAATAAATCCAAAGGCCTGGAAATTTAAGTGCTCTGTGCTAGAAGTATTGATAAATTCTCCAAGTAGCCTTGCTGTCACTTTACATGTGATATAGTTCTGTTGTAGCAAATATATCAAATTTTCACACATGGAAAAGAGGCTCTCCTATTTATACCCGAAGTAAGTTTGGCTTCTAACATTTTCTGTAATAATGAGAACTGCATTTTCATACATTCTTCTTTTCACCATGTCTCAGACTAAACTGATGTCTTATTAAAGTCTACTTTATGCAATAGGAGGAATGGTTGAGGGAAATGGGGATAGTTTTGCCTAGAAAAGACTTGGGGGAACATGATCATTATCTTCAGTTATTTGAAGACCAGCTCTGTGGATCTGTTTGTAAATGTAGAATTGAAGGTTCCTTAGAGGTTATGTGTTCTTAGTTCGGTTTGGCGCAAAGAGAAGATTTAGGAATAATGAATTGATGAATGATAAAGCATTTATTGCATGTTTATTATGTTCCAGGGATGTTTATTATGTTCCAGAGACTGAGTTCAGTACTAGATATACACATATAAGAAAGTAAGACATTTTCTGCCCTCAGTTTATTTATATTCTAATAGAAGAAGGCAACCCATAATGGAGAGCTAGGATTACAGATATGTATAGTGGTATGGTTTGGAAATGGCATGTGCTACGGAAGTGCCAGGAAAGCTTTGTTTGGAGCAAGGTAATGAAAAAAGCTCACTAGTTCAAGGTTGGGATGAAGAAGGAGTTGCTAAGAGATAGATTTAGACTCTGTTAGGAGGATTTTTCTAACAATTAGAATTGTGGTTGAGGTGCTTTAGGAGGTAATGCATTCTCTTTCACCAGAAGTTTTCACACAAAGTCTGGATATTTTGTTGAAGGGATTTTTGTTTAGGTAAATGTTAAGTGTTCTTTCTGGCTCTGACATTCTGTTGTATAATATTACTTTTCTTATGAAGTGTAACCCATTTAGAAAATTCTTCCCATGGAATTTGAATGAAACAGTGCATCATGTCATTTGGTTCTATGAATTGTAAGTATGCCTTTTCTTCAATTAATTTATAAGGAGAAGCATTTAAAATCATAGTTTCTGGAACTTTGAATGAATTGTGATTATCTACAATGGCTACATGTATGTATTTGTTATTTGCAATAATATTTATTAAATGCTTACTGCTCACACAGCTCTATGTTTATCCCTGGGGGAGATATACAAAATTGAGAACATTTGGTTCCATGGTACTTGCCCTCAAGGAACTAACAATAATAGATGGTAAAAGCCTGGAATGTTCTCTTTCCTTATTTCCACCCACTTGATTCTTTGACTTCTTTAAGTCCATCTGAATCTAACCTATGCAAGCCTTTTCTAACCCCTCTTAAACCTGGTACCTTTTTCTCTTAATTATTTCCTATTTATCCCGGGTTGCTCAGTTGTTTCATTTGTATACAACTCTTTGTGGCCCCATTTAGGGTTATCCTGACAAAGACACTGAAGTGGATTGCCACTTCCTTCTCCCATTTATCCTGTACCTAGTTTGTATACATTTGTTTGCTAGTTGTACCTAGTTTGTATGCATTTGTTTGCTAGTTGTCTTTCCTACTGTAAGTTCAAGGTCTTTTTTTCCCTCTCTTTGTATCTCCCACTTAACACAGTGTTCGGCATAGGGTAGGCAAATAATGTTTATTGATGAACTGATTAATTAAAACACCAGTGTATAATATAATGCATAATATTTCCTGTTAAGAGCTTTATCAAAGTGCCCAAAAAAAGTGCTATGTGAGTTTTAGGGATAATATCATTATTGGTTGGGGAGGGGGATGGTAAGATAGGAAAGATTTCTTGGAGAGGTAGCATTTGAACTGTGTTTTGAATAATAACTAACATTTATATAATGCTTTAAAGTTTATGACCCTGAGAGGTAAATAGTATAGATAATATCACCCCTGTTTCGCAGATATTAAGTCTCAAAGGAATGAAGTGACTTGAAGGATGAGTAAGATTTTAAATGGAGGATGAAGGAAGAAATCAGCATGGAAATGGGAAAGTGTAAGACATTTTGGGGTATAGTGAATACTCATTGATGGAGTGCCAGTAGAGGAATGTCAGGAGATAAAACTGAAAAGGTATCATGGAGCCTGATTATGGTGGACCTTGAATGCCTAAAAGGTGTGGACAGCATCTTGTCCAAAATCATCACAGGAATCATGAAAACCTTTCCAGAGTGGGTATGACAAGATGAAAGTGGCTTTTCAAGAACATTAATTTGTGGCAGTGTGCAAGGAACATTGTCGGAAGGAAGAGATTGGAGGCAGGAAAAGCCAGTTAGTTCGGGAACTATTGCATTAAAGCAGGCAGAGCAAGTAGTAAAAAGGGGTCGGATTGGGAAATTGAAGACTTGGTCTTTGGTCTCAAGGAGCTAACAATAGATGGTGAAAGCCTGAAATGTTCTCAGTTCAACCAGGAGCAATCCATGCAACACTGGGCAAGGCATTCCCCCTAAGGCCTCCACATCATCCTTTGTAAAATGAGGGAGTTGTACTAAAAGATCCCTCCAGCCTTCCAGTCGCACCCTCCCATTCTGCAACCTGGTTTCTGGCATGAGGTCCATGATGAAGTCCTGAAATATGTCCGGCCTGCCTGCATCTAAGCAGCATACTACTACCTTTCTGAGTGAATCATGGTAGAATTAAAAAGGAAACAAATACCATATTCAAAGAATCGGGATGAAATCCTGGCTTTGTTGCTTAATACTTTTGTTAACTTGACCAAGTCATTGCCACTCTCTGGGTCTCAGTTTCCTTATATGTAAAATGAAGGGGTTAGTTTAGATGACCTCTAGTTAATGTTAATCAACAAGCATTTATTAAGCAGGTACTCTGTGCTACTAGACATGTGCTAGGTGCTGGGGATATGATATCAACAGTGAAATAATTCCTCCGTCCAAGGACCTTATTTTCTGTGCATTTCCCTCCATTTAGCCTCTCTCTTTTTACTCTGTCCTTCCTCAAAAATCTGTTTTGCTTCTGATCTCTGTCTCCTTTAATCTGCCCTCCCTTCTATCAGTACCCTCCCCTACCCCCATCTCTTTCCCCTCTTACTTTCCTGTAGGGTTAGATGAATATCAATACCCATCTGAGTATGTATGCTCTTTCCTCTTTGAGCCCATTCTGATGAGAATAAGGTTCAAGCCTTACCTGCCTCTTTCCAACTTCTCCTCAGCTGCAGAAATTCTTTTGTATGAAATAATCTTCCCCATTCTTCCACTCTCTTTTCCCTTCTTCCAGTGCATCCCTTTTTCTCACCCTTTAATTTTTTAAAGTGTTTTTTTAAACCCTAATATCTTTTATATATATATATATCCTTCTATATTAATTTTATTTGTTACAGGGCTGGGCAATGGGGGTTAAGTGACTTGACCAGGGTCACACAGCTAGAAGTGTCCAAGGCCAAATTCGAACCTAGGACCTCCTGTCTCTAGGCCTGGCTCTCAAACCACTGAGCTATCCAGCTGCCCCCCTCACCCTTTAATTTAAAAAAAACAATCATCCCATCATAGTATGCCCTAATAACGATAAAGTTTTTGTTAGTTTCAAGTATTATCTTCCCACATAAGTGTATAAAGAGTTTGGCTTTACTGATCCCTTATGATTTCTCTTTCATGTTTACCTTTTTATGTTTTTTCTTTTTTGAGTCTTGCATTTGAAAGTTAGATTTCCTTTTTAGCTCTGATCTTTTCATCAGGAATGTTTGAAAGTCCTCTATTTCACTAAATATTCATTTCCCCCCAGAAGAATTACCCTCGATATTGCTGAGTACATGATTCTTGGTTGTAATCTTGGCTCTTTTGCCTTCTGGGATATCCTATTCCAAACTCTCTGATCCTTTAAAGTAGAAAATGCCAAATTTTGTGTTATCCTGACAGTGGTTCCATGATATTTGAATTGTTTTTTTTTACTGCCTGCAATATTCTGTTATTTATTTAATAGCATTTTTAAAAATTTAGAATATTTTTCCATGGTTACATGATTCATGACCCCCCCGCCCACCCCCCACACACCTTTCCCTCCTTCCTACTGAAGCTGACAAGCAATTCCCACTGGGTTATACATGTATCATTGTTCAAAACCTATTTCCATGCTATTCATATTTGTAGTAGAGTGATCTTTTAACATCAAAATCCTAATTATATCTGTATCAAACTACATAATGAATCATATGTTTTTCTTCTGTGTTTCTGATCCCACAGTTCTTTCTCTGGATGTGGATAGCGTTCTTTCACAGTTCCTCTAGATCAGTGGTTCCCAAACTTTTTTGGCCTACCACCCCCTTTCCAGAAAAGATATTACTTATCCCCCTGGAAAATAATTTTTTAAAAATTTTAATAGCAATTAATAAGAAAGATAAATGCACCTGTGGCCATCACTGTCTTCCTGGATCGCTGCAGCACTCACCAGGGGGCGGTAGCGCCCACTTTGGGAATCACTGCTCTAGATTGTCCTGGGTCATTGCATTGCTTGCTTGCAATATTTTGTCCTTGATCTGGGAACTCAGGAACTTATGTTCTAATGAAGTAAGCAGTATATACACACTTACAAATAAAATAAATTCTTACAAATAAATAAAAGCAATTTTGCAGAGAGGCGCTAGAAACTTTGGGGGTTAGAAAAAAGATCTTTTGTACAAGATAATAATCCTAGCTAAGCTTTGAAGGAAACTAAGGATTCTGAGAAGCACAACAAATAGAGTATATAACAAGAGGTCCTTTGTGAGTTACAGCAAGACATCCAGTTTGGCTGGACCAAAGAGGTGTGAAGGTAGATTGTAGTTAGGTTTTGAAGGGCTTTAAGTGCCAATGGAGGTGGGGGTTTGTTTAGCCCCCATTGCCTAGCCCTTACCACTCTTCTGCCTTGGAACTAATACATCATATTAAGGTAAGGGTTTTAAAAAATTAACTCTTTAAGGACTATCTAAGGTTCTTTTCAGCTCCTAGGCCAGTGGGTCTATGACTCTTAAGTGCTGACCATCCAGTAGGTTGAGGTGCTCCTTAGAGAGTAGGAGCTCACCAGGTCATGCAGCACTTGTGAGTACTGAGACAAAGCATCCCAGAGAGCTGTGCTGCTTTGACAGGAGAAAGGGAGAGTAGTCAGAAAATAGGAGGAAGGGTTATTTTCTTAGTTGTTTTTTTTCTTTTTGAGTCAAGTTACTATCTCATAAGGATGAGGCCAAGAGGCAAAGTTGAAAGTAGCCCCAGAATACCAGAATGAGAGGTGATTGTTGCACAGCTCCCAGCATGGAGAGGACACACATCCTACAGTTTACTAATACTTCCTTTGAATTCAAATTCAAAGCTAGCAAACATTTATTAAGTGCCTGCTATGTATAAAGTTTTGTTTTAGGTGCAAAGCTACAAAGCCAAAAACAATAGAGTCACTGCCTCAAGGAATTTGCATTCTTGCCAGTGAGTTACAATATAGACATATCATATGATTGGGGCACATAAATACATAAATAAATACAATTTAATAAAAGGAATTCTATTTATTTTTTTTTGTGAGATATGGCTCTCTCTCTCTCTCTCTCTCTCTCTCTCTCTCTCTCTTTCTCTCTCTCTCTCTCTCTCTCTCTCTCTCTCTCTCTCTCTCTCTCTCTCTCACCTTTATTTCTTGTCTTAGTATCAATTCTTATAAGGGCTAGGTAATTTGGTTTAAGTGACTTGCCTAGGGTCACATAGCTAAGAAGTATCTGAGTTCAAATTTGAACCCATGTCCTCCCAACTCCAGGACTGGCTCTCTATCCCTTGCGCAACTTAGCTGCCCCAATATAAGGTAGTTTGAGTGGAAATTGGGAGAGCATTAAGGATTGAGGTAGGGAAGGAGGTATCTGAGTTGAGCCTTGAGGGAAGATGAAGATTCTACAAGGTATCAAAGAAGATAAATGAAGTGAATGAAAAAACATTTGTTAAGTGCTTAACATACCCAAACTGTGATGATAAATGTTGGGGATAAGGGTGGAGTGGCAGCTTCCTGGTGATATTCCGTTTACTAGAAGGATTGTAGTTGGTTGACCCCCTGCATACATTCTGCAGGGTGGTCGCCTGGGGGCTAAAGTGAATTCCAGGAATGGGAGACAGCTTATAAGAATTCACAGAGGCAGGTCTGTGAATCTTAGAGATGGATGGGATATTAGAGATTTTGTAGTGTAACCTCCATATTTTGCACTTGAGAAAACATGAGTCCAGAGTCCTTAAGTGACTTGGTGGCAGAGCTGGGATTCGAAATTTGGAGAAGGATTAAGGAGAGAAAATGGTGACTTTGTTTTAGACATATTTGGCTATATTGACAAGACATACATCTAGCTGAAGATGCCCAGAACACTACTGGGGATGCATAACTGAAATTCAAGAAAGAAATCAGGGCTGGAAATACAGATTTTTGGATTCATCCACTTTGAGATGATAATTGAACCCATGGGAGCAAGAAGGATTCTCACAGGAAAAGAACATAGAGAAAGAAATAAACAGGGCTCAGGACAGAACCTTGAGGAACACCCTATACTTTGTGGTTAGGAATGAAGATTTAGAAACAAAGGCTAAACAGTCAGGGGGAGAACCTGTAGAAAGCATTTCTTTTGCAAGCCAAGGGAGAAAACAGGTGATCAGAAATATCAAAAACTATAGAGGTGTTAAGGATGATAAGGACTGAGAAAAGACCATTGGATTTAGTAGTTAAAAGGTCTTTAGTAATCTTCAAGAGGGCATTTTCAGCCAGATTTGAGAAGTTAATGGGTGGTTAGAAAATGCATGTTTCTTAATCAGTGACAGAGATGAAAGGGATAGGATGTATAATTTGAAGGGATGGCAGGCTCATTTGAAGTTTTTTTTTTTTTTTTAAGGAGGGTGATGTAACATGTTTGTAGGAGAAGGGGAAAGAAAAAACTGATAAGGAGAGATTGAAAATGAGACAGGGAAAAAAAAAGGTGGGAGAAGGAAGCAGAAAATGTAATGATTAAAAGGACAAACCAGTGAGGAAGATGAGGGGGTGGAAGCAAGGACACAGGGGGAGGGGTTAGTTGTGACAAGGAGAAAGCCTGCCTCTTCTTTGGAGACTGAAGCAAAGGAGGAAAGGATAGATGACAACACAAAAGGATTTTTTAAGAAAACCCTTAACCTTCTTGTCTTAGATATATTGTGTACTGGTTCCAAGGCAGAAGAGCAGTGAGGGCTAGGCAGTGGGGGTTAAGTAACTTGTCCAGAGATCTGAACCCAGGATTTCTGATCTCTGGGCTTGGCTCTCAATTCACTGAGCCACTTAACTGCTCCTACAAAAGGATTTTAAAGTATGGAATGGGGGCTATGAAGTAGCTCATAACAAACAGCCTTGATTTTCTCAGTTAAGTAGAAGATTGGGTCATCTGATGAGAGACAATGATATAGGAGTGACACTGACATTGGTATTGACTACTATGACCACTAATAGAGTGACTACCATATAATGACAAGGATAGAAACCACTGTAGAGTGACTAAAATAGTGACTACTTCAGAGAAAATGACAGAAAGTGTTAATCAGGGAAGACTCAAAACTGAGGACTCAGGTTAGATTAGCTAAAATTTAATTTGTGGTGGGTCCAGTTGGCTTGTTTGTGTGATTTCATCCAGTGCTTTTCAGTAGTTCAGCAACAGAGGGAATGAACAGTTGAGGTGATCCAGTGTCAAAAACAGACAGGTGAATCTTTCCTGATTCAATATTCAGAGCTCTCTTTTCACCACACCACAATGTCTCTCTCTGTCTCCTTTCCTGAGTCTGTGGAAATTGGCCTGAGTGGACAATTTTGAATCCTTCAAAGGGGAAGAATCAAGGACTGAAGTGCTGCATCCCATGCTTTCCAATTCTATGGTCCAGAATCAATCTGATTCTCAAAGACCAACCAATTTTAACATGTCGTTTCCTGCATAGGGTAGCTAGGTATGAAAGACTCCTGTATTCACACAGACAAAATAGCAGGTCTGTGATAAGTGTTTGGGAATCCTTTCCCTGAGCCTGATATTCATCTTTCTATGTTTCCCTCCAGACTCCAAACATATGATGCCATAATGGTTGGAGTCTAGAGCAGTCTTATGGGAGAACTGTGTCATTGTGTGTGATTTTTAAGTATTGTTTTGGGTGCATTCCTCTTTTTTGTGTTCTGGCTTGAGTTCTGCTCTTTCCATCACCATGTATGTGGGATATCCTTTGATATGTGCACTCTTTAGTTTTCCTTTTCCTTTGTTCCTATTTCTCAACTACAATTTATTCTGAAACTAACCCTCCAGAAGGCTCAGACATGCGAGAGCTCAAACAGACAGTTGTTCATAATATTAGGCTAAGGAAATGGATGATCAAGATCCTTCATGTCTACAGAAGGATGAAGGAGCGGCACTGGACCTGGATTAGTGAAGGAAGCTCCTGAAAAGGATCTTTCTCTACCTGTGAAGGTTGGCACCTTCTCTTCAATATAGAGATAGTTGTTTATAGCAGTGAGAAGCTGGCTGGGGACCCAGAAAGTCTGGGTCAGAGGGGCACTTGAGCCCAGGTGGTCCTGGTTTATTTAGACGCTTTCTCTCTCTACTGTGTCATACTGTATGTGAAGCCTAGAGTCAGTAGGTCAAAGGAAAATGAAATTATTCTCAGGACCATTTTCATAATGAACTTATTTTGTTATATACCAATTTCTTTGAAAACTGATACTACATGCTTAGGACATATGATGACAGGCAGCTAGGTGGCATAATGGTTAGAGCGTTTGGCCTGGAGTCAGGAAGACTCATCTTCATGAGTTCAAATCCAGCTTCAGACACTTACTAAGCTGTGTGACACTGGGCAAGTCACATAACCCTATTTGCCTCAATTTCCTCATCTGTAAAATGATAGAGAAGGAAACGGCAAACCACTGTAGTATCTTTGCCAAGAAAACCCCAAATGGGGTCATGAAGAGTCAAATATGATGAACAACAAAAGCAACATATGTGACTCTTAGAGGGAAGCAGTAGAGCCAGAGGAGTTCCCCTCATCTGCAGTTTTGGGGTTTCCTCCCAGCTCTGCCACTCACTGACTTTAGCAACTGAGTCATTCCCCACCTCTCTGAACTTCAGTTTCCTTGTGTGAAAGTAGGCACCAGAGGGCCTTATCTTTTTTCTCTCTCTCCCTTATGGGTGGGTGGTGAGGATCAAGTGATATCATGGATATCGAAGCACTTTGAAAAACAAAAATTGTAATCTAAATGAAAGCAATTGATTGTTAGTAAGGGTGAATAAACATACTTTGAAGGGTGGTGTTCTTGCTTTTAATACAGTTCCCTTTTTTAAATGAAGCAATTTGATTGATGCTTTTATGTGGAATTAAGTTGCTGGGTTAGGGTGAACTGTTCTCTTATGCACCTGTGCATATGCAGTTGAATGAGTGCCAGGTTTGTAGTTAAAAGGGCTGAGTTCAAATTCTAGCCCTGCCACTTGCTGTTTGTGTGACCAAGAAGATCTTAAGGATTCATGACCAAGGACAGCCCAAGGATTCATGATTTTAGTAAGTCCTTGGATGAGAAAAATATTTGTGTTTTGATTTTCACTAATCTCTAACTGAAATTTGGCATTTTTTTTCAGTTATTTGAAACATTAATTCTAAGAAATGGTCCATAGTTTTCAATAGATTGCCAGAGGGTTCCATGATGCCAAAAAGGTTAAGAATTCCCAATTTAGTCCAAGCCCTTAATATTATGAATGAAGAAACTGAATCCCCATCAAGTTTAAGTTGCCTATAGTTATTAAGGATCTAAGTTGGTATTTGTACTCAGCTCTTGCTGAACTTCAAGTCCATCACTCTGTTTTATTACAGGAGTGTGTCAGCAGAGCTAGAATTCAAATTTAGGTCCTCCAACTCTAGATCCAGGGATTTCCCCCTCCTCTATTTTATGTTTCGGGGCCCTTTTCTATATGGGTAGGATCATGAGGTCATAGGTTTAGAGCTAGTAGAGGCCTTAAGACATCATCTGATCTACCTTGTACCTCCCCATGCCTCTCCATTTTACAAATGAGGAAACTAAGGCCTGAGTGACTTTCCCATGGACATATGGGTAGATAGTAACTGGCAGAACTTGAATCTGACTCCAAATTCATATCTTTTCCTGTGATTGAGCCTGTGACCTCTCTAACTGGGCTTTTAATATTCTGTGTCTTCTGATTTTCAGTGAAGACAGTCCATTTGTGACTCTCCCTCTCTGTTTCCTTTCACAGTATCAAGCCAAGTCCGCAGTCTCTGGTGGAAGGTGAGGATGAAAAGAAGGACCAGAAGACAATTACAGTCAATCCTGCCCACATGGGGAAGGCATTCAAGGTTATGAATGAACTGCGGAGGTACTTTTCCCATTTCACATACATTCTTGCCAGGGGAACTTGTCCCCTTAGAACTGCTTGGAATACCATCAGAGCCTGCCATTTTCATTTCCATATGAGTTGTTCAAAAGATCAAGCTGAGTGTGTGTGTGTGTGTGTGTGTGTGTGTGTGTGTGTGTGTGTGTGTGTGTGTTGGTGGTGATGGTGGTGGTGGTTAGAATAGCACCCCTGTGCTATGTTTCTTCCCTCCTACCCTAGGAAATGAGCTTGGTTTGATTTTTTTTTTTACCTCTTTGAAATTTATGGAGAACAAGTCTTGTGTAAATTGAAACCTCCCTCTCCCTTACTCTTTCTCTCTTTATATTTCTGAAGAGCCTATTGCTTTGGTATTCAAACATCCCAAAAAGATTCTTTATGAATACAGCAGGTCTATTCCTAAACTTGGTTTCCAATCAAACCAACTGCTTGAAGACCAATAATAGAATGATTGAGATACCTACCCACAATTGCAGATTAAATATTCTAAATGCCAATGTACATCTTCCCTTGTCCTCATATTCAGACAGAGTTTGTTTCTTAGACTGAACTTAGCTTGGAAAGAGCCCTGCAGAAGTAGATAGATGATTTATCTCCATCCCTGAATAAGGCAGACACTCTCTTGAACCAGGGAGGGGGTGAGTGGACATTTATTTCATGGGACAAATATATCTGTGCTTTTCTTTGCTTGTGCACAAGAGAGTTTGAGGGCATGCATGTATGCTTAGCTTTTGTGAACAAAAAGAAAAGCATCAACTTTTGGCTCTCTCTGAATGCATTAACATAAGCTTTAAGCATATTCCACTTGCTACCTTGTGTTTCCTTTCTGTGCTGGGTCCAGAGTTACAGAGAGACTTTGAAAAATTCTTTTAAATTAAAAAATTTTCATTCCTTTTTCATCCCTATTATATTTCTCCAAATATCTATTAACTCTAATTTTTTGAACATTTCATTCACTTCCCTTACTTCTTTCTTTTTTTGGATTGATTTATCTAGTTCTTTTTTTTTTTTTTTTTTAAATCCTTACCTTCGAAGTATCTTGGAATCAATACATAGTATTGATTCCAAGGCAGAAGAGTGGTAAGGGCTAGGCAGTGGGGATTAAGTGACTTGCCTAGGGTCACACAGCTGGGAAGTGTCTAAGATCAGATTTGAACCCAGGACCTCCCATCTCTAGGTCTGGCTCTCAATCCACTGAGCTACTCAGTTGTCCCCAATTTATCTAGTTCTGATAGGGGAAGGTTGAGATCCCCCACTAGTATGATTTTACTATCTATTTCCTCCTTAAATTCCTTTAACTTCTCCTTTAAAAATATGGATGCTATACCTTTTAGCAAGATATAATAATTTCCTTCCTTATCTCTTTTAATTAGATCAATTTTTACTTTAGCTTTGTATGATATCACGATTGCTACTCCTGCTTTTTTTACTTTAGGTGATGCATAATAAATTCTGCTCCAACCTTTTACCATTAGTCTATGTGTGTTCTTCTGCCTCAAATGTGTTTCTTGTAAACAGCATGAAGTAGGATTCTGGTTTTTAATCCACTCTGTTATTATCTGCTTCCATTTTATGGGTGAGTTCATCCTATTCACATTCAGAGTTATGATTATTAACTGTGTATTGCCCTCCATCTTATTTAACCCTGCTCTATTTCCTTTCACTCTGTTCCTCCTCACCAGTGTTTTGCTTTTTATCACCCACTCACCCTCCAGTTATCTCCTCCTTCCCTTGTCTTATTCCCCTTCTACTTCTCTGTAGAGTAAGAGTAGTATTCTATACCCCAATGAGTATATTTGTTTTTCTCTACTCTGCTATCTTGACTCTGCCCACGGGAAGTCCCTAGATTAAAAAATTTCAAAAAATTCCTTTAGATTGTTTCTTCTATTATCCTTACTGTACAAGTTTAGTAGGGCCATTTCTCTACAACAAAAATCCTCTTCTCTGTTCTGATTTTTCTGCCTGGCTTCTTTTAGGCTGTGAGTATGTACTGTTTTCATTACTGGCCTAGCATCTTGCCCTCGTAAGATGCTTTATCTTTAGACACCATCTAGCTTATTCAACCCATGTGATTTGTGCCCTCCTGATTTAAGACTAGATTAGCTACATATTGGTCTTCCTGCTTTGCACAGTTTTTTTTTTCCTGTTTTCATGGTTATTTGAGATAAGGAAAGCCCAGATAGTTGAAATCCATTGAGATATCAACCACCAAATTTCACCCAATAAGGATGGGTTGCTTTGATATTTCTCCTTTGTTTCCTTGTTTTTTTTGGACAAACTCTCAGGGCTGCTTTTCTATTTATTCTTTCCCTGGCACATGTCCTCTTTCTCTCCTCATAGAATATGAAGATTAAGAGACATCTCAGAAGCCATCTAGCCCATATTAGTATATGAATCTTCTCTTCAAAATCCCTATCAAATTTTACTTGAACACCTCTAATCACGGAGACCTGACCACTTTCCAAATACTTGGAAAATAATTGGAAATTCCTTCCATTTTTGGATGGTTCTAATTGTTAGGAAATTTTTCTTTAATTTGAGCCTAAATTTGCCTCTACGTAACTTCCACTCAGCTTCCTCTGACAAAATGTTGTACACTATGTCTAGAGAAAGACAATTAAGTTTGGTGGTTTGATAGGAGCAATAGCTTTTTTTTTTTTTCAAGAGAACAAAGGGTAAGTATTGAACTTTGTGGAATATCTATGGTTAGTTCTTTAAAAAAATTTTTTAAAAATATTTTCCTGTAGTTACATGTTTCATGTTCTTTCTCTCTCCCTCAAACCCCCCTAACTGCCCTTAGCTGATGTAGAATTCCACTAGGTTTTACATGTATCATTGATTAAGACCTAATTCCATATTATTGATAGTTGGACTAGAGTTATCATTTAGTGTCTACATCCCCAATAATATCCCCATCAGCCCATTTGTTCAAGTAGTTGTTTTTCTTCTGTATTTCTCCTCCCACAGTTCTTCCTGTGAATGTGGCTAGTTTTCTTTCTCATAAGTGATAGGGGCAATATCTTAACCCCTACCCCTATCCAAGTTAGGCTAGTTTTTACTTAAAAGGTATTGAGGTAATTCTGGAGACCAAGGATTTAAGCTGCTTACATCACTTCCCTGTCCCTTGAGTGTAAAATAGCCATGAGGAGCTCTAGTTGTTCTTTCTTTTTTTTTAAGTATCTGTTCCAAGACAGAAGAGTGGTAAGGACTAGGCAGTGAGGAGTAAGTGACTTGCTTAGGAAGTGTCTGAGGCTACATTTGAACCCAGGAACTCCCCTCTCTAGGCCTGGCTCTCTATCCACCACGCTCCTCCAGTTGTTCTTTATGATGCTTGAAGGACCCCAGCGAGGAACTCAAGCAAGGCAATGACACTTGGCTGATTCAGCTGGACAATATTGATAATCAGGACATTGTCATACAGAGAAGGACACCCAGGATTGGTGACAGTTGGAAATAATAGCATGCAAGGATGGACTGAAGGAACTGGGATGTTTGGCTAAGAGAAGAGAGGACTTGAGGAGAGGGGTGCATGATAGCTCTATTCACGTGGATTGAAGTCATGAGGATGACAGATGTGGATGGGCGAAGATTTGAACCCCAGGTTTGTCCCACTTGGCCTTTGAGAGGAGGAACAATGGGAAGAAATTACTTAAAGTCAGACTTAGGTTTTGTACAAAGAATACTGTTCCTAAACTTGAGGCTTAATGTATGAAACAGTTGTTTTAAAGTGAAATAGGCTGATTCAGGAGGTAATGGTTTCCTCCTTATTTTGTTTTTGAGGTTAGCTGACCACTTGTAGATGCTGGGGCAGGAATTCTTTTTTTTTTTTAAACCCTTACCTTCTGTCTTGGAGTCAATACAGTGTATTGGCTCCAAGGCAGAAGAGTGGTAAGGGCTAGGCAATGGGGGTCAAGTGACTTGCCCAGGGTCACACAGCTGGGAAGTGTCTGAGGCCAGATTTGAACCTAGGACTTCCCTTCTCTAGGCCTGGCTCTCAATCCACTGAGCTACCCAGCTGCCCCCCCCCCCCCCCCC